>NW_022987772.1:2658618-2679633 GCF_902827165.1 Trematomus bernacchii
TGAACATCAGCAGGAGAGGACTCTTTAAAGTAGAGACACTACATACTGATATACACCTGAACATCAGCAGGAGAGGACTCTTTAAAGTAGAGACACTACATACTGATATACACCTGAACATCAGCAGGAGAGGACTCTTTAAAGTAGAGACACTACATACTGATATACACCTGAACATCAGCAGGAGAGGACTCTTTAAAGTAGAGACACTACTGATATACACCTGAACATCAGAAGGAGAGGACTCTTTAAAGTAGAGACACTACATACTGATATACACCTGAACATCAGCAGGAGAGGACTCTTTAAAGTAGAGACACTACATACTGATATACACCTGAACATCAGCAGGAGAGGACTCTTTAAAGTAGAGACACTACATACTGATGTCATCCTGAAAATGAATGTAATAGGGCCCCTTTAACGTGTTGCAACAAACGTGCAAGCGTGTGATCACACTCAAGTTTGAAAATATGTTTGCAACCCTTAACTTTTTCACATCCCCTCAACAGGTTTCTGTGTCACAAGTCCAGCAAGTTCCCCACACCTCGAGGAACTAAATACTTTAATTTCACCCTTTTTTTAATGAGTCATTCTGGTTGTGGGAGGTTTTTATATCTATAAATGATGTACAAATAATACTCACGGGATTATGACATGACAACTTCCCCACGATCACATGACGATCACATGACAAACCAATGTGATCACCAGGAAATATCACAATGCAAATGAATGTTTGTTTTCCCAGTCATGGATCTGGACACACCAGTTGTATCTTTCTATCTTCTATTTCTTAGGAAGGGTAGTGACTGTTTGAGTTTCAGGGTTCATTTGACAGTGTACATGTCAAGCGTGGTGTCATTTCACATCTGTTTCCTTTTTATTTAAGGAACTGATGTCGCTTACAGAGTTGTAGAGTGGTAGAGCGGTTAGCCTCAGCATGAATGTGTGTGTGAATGCTGAAGTGTAGTTGCCAAAGACTAGAAAAGTTATTAAAAAAAAAATGCAATCCATTTACTTCAGGTACAAATGATCATTAATATGAAAACTCTTCATTGTATTCCTTAATTAAGTCCTAAAAACATTTGTTTTATGTAATTTCATTAACAATTAGTGCCTTAGTGCAGTAGACGTAGTTTATGAAAACTGATGTCTAACAAACAATCTTCTGTATTGATTGTACAAATGATAAAAGCCCAAATCTAGCCTGTTGGTAGTTAGCCTTTCAATTACTATTTTGTGGAGAAACATGTGTAGAAAATGTGCCTTAGAGCTGAGATGTATTTATTTATCTGAATCCTGAGTGTGTGTGTGCAGCTGAAAACTAGCACTTTTTGTGTATATTATATTATATTATATTGCTTAATTTAAACTCAACTTCTTGATTCCGTCCTAAAAGCAATTTGCAAAACGGCACACATCTCGGTGACGTTACCTCGTGAGGATTATTACAATAACATAACCAAAGATGGTGTAAACAATAATTATAAAGTTAATGCTTTTGCTTGCTTTAGTCACCAGAACATCGAACATTTCACTATTTAAAATCATAGAAATAAATACAATTAAATGTATCTGTTACACTTCAAAGCTGTGAAATACAAATTGAGCAAGACTGAAATCTTTGAATTAAAGGATGATTGATATTAGGTTTTAAATTAAAGGTCACCTATCATGCAATTTTTAGGCAATAGCATACTGTCGGTCTCAGATATATACAAATATATAAAAAACATGTCTATGAAGTGTTTTCCTCAAAATACCAAAACGCCATATCATGGATTATCAAGGATTATCTCTGAAACAGTATGGAGCTCAAAGGCTTTCTCTCTTGCCGGTTATACCACAAGGTGAGTTCCTTTTTATTTCCTGCTTCTTCACACACATGCTCTCCAGTACAGGATAGCTCTGAGTGTTAGCGATGCTAATGTAAACACCGACCATATTACGTCCAAAACATTCGGGCATTGTTTCTGATAGCAACGTTTCTGATAGGGCCGTGGGTCCACATTTCAGATATTACGTCATATCGGACGCAAATCTGGATCAGCTCCGTTGTTCCCCCGTTTTTAGAGATTTGGGTACGGAGGAAAAGAGAGAGGGTTTTATTTTCTGACGCTGCGTGAGTTCCCTGATGCACCGGGGACACACATATTGATGTATAAAAGACATCAAAAAGTGCATTTAGCATGATAGGTCCCTTTAAGGGTGAATGTTATTTCAAGGATAATTTAATTGTAGACATTATTAAACCTTATAGAGGAGCAGAGGCAATAGGTCACACTGATTTGGAAGCTGCCCTAAAACCCAATAGAAAGAGGTGTGCTATTAAAAATACAAATCTGCAATAGATTTGGAGTCAGTCACATGACTTGGAAGCTTTTAAACAGAGATTAGACTTTTCAATGAGAAAACCCCTGAATGTTTGTTACAATATTCATAATCACTTACAATAATTATAAAAGAAACGCCCTTTTCCTATAGAAAAGTGTGTGTTTTGAGTTTAGAAACTAATCATTGAGGAATGAATTCCAATTAAGAGAGGTGTGTCCAACTTGTTCAGTATCTGCCACAATTTGGTCACATCAAAAGGGAGCTACTGAAATAAGAATACGATTTCTTAATTATAAAATGCTTATTCATTCAAAAAGATTTCCATATAAAATTGAAAGAAATATATTTCAATCCAATTAAAAAGAGTTGTGCATTTTTAACTAATATGAGCGAGTTGGCACGGAGGGTATTTAAATTAACATTGTCTTTACATCTCACTCAAACAGTCGGTTAGTTGACGGTCCCTAACTAAAAGAGAAGCGCAGTGAATGTCTGTCGTTGTATATCCATCATAAACTAACTTTATAGCGGTGTTGAACCTTTTATCGTTTTTATTATCCATCCGTCTTTTATTATCTCATGGGAGAGACGTGATAAGAAGGGATACAAGGCAATATTCAAAATGAGCCTGCACACATTGCCACGCAACCTATTTCAACTCTCTCGTCGCACAATTACATTATTTATAACATGAAATATGGGATAACTAGATCCATGGGCGTAGGAAGCATCCTGAATGTGGGGGGGACATTTTTAACAGGGGTGTGGGGGCGAAGAAAAATATAGATTTCCTGTATTCTGGTGCATTTTAACAGGTGGTTTGATACTTTTATGTGGCTATACTAGCATGAGGAAAATGATGGGTACATTTTGTAATTTCATCCAGTAGTAAAGGAAGGAAACATATTTGATTATTAATTCAGAGCTGTCTTTGAATTAATAAAAAGCAGTTTAAATGCCCATTTTTTGTACATTTATATACAACAATAAATATTTGTGAGTGCATTGAGAGATATTGTTGTGGAGAGTCATTTATATATAAATCGCAAAATACATTTGTGAATCCTTCTGTGAGCATTTATTAATATTGAGACTGATCTGACTCCATACGGATGTTAAGTTCACCTAGGAATGGTATCATTGACTTAAAGCTCCCATGTCATGCTTTTCCGGTTATTACCCGTCCCCTTGTGTGTTATGAAGGTTTTTATGCATGTAAACGGTGTGCAGAGTCAAAACCCTCAAAGTACACCCTGTAGCGAGTAAAACTCTAACACAGAAAATACCTCCCCAAAACGCCTCGTTGGAGATACGTCATTGTCCATTTGATTCTTCCGGGTACCGCCTGATGTCATGCGGTACCCGGAACGAAATGGATCAATCCCGAAGAGCCGTTACGTTACGTCCGCGGAGCCGTTACGTTAAGCCCCCGCTGATTGGTCCAAATTGACCGATCCACGGACTTCCTCACACACACATCTGTGTGCAGGGAGCAGGCAGCTCAGCTGATTTCTCCTCCCTGGCTGCAGGCTGATAACAGACAGTTGGGATCGCGGCAAAATTCTCTCTGCAGACCCATTCTCTCTGCAGACCCATTCTCTCTGCAGACCCATTCTCACACCGTCTATCAACCTTTTTCTTACTCAATATCAAGCCACACTTATTGTTTTTACTTCGGATGTGAGTTTGTGTGTGCTCAGGATGAGTTTGGCTGTGTTTCGCTATGTATCCTAAACAAGGAAGCAACACCTCCACGGAGCTCAGCGCGATTCACAACGTCCCGACCAATCAGAGCACACTGTGCTCACAGGGAGGGTGGGGGCTGGAGCTTTTGGAGCTACAACGAGCCGTTAAAGGCAAATAGTGAAATTCAGTGAATACAAGTAGTTTACAGAGATGCTGTATGAGAAACCAATGTGAGTTTGGAAAAATGCACAGTATAAATCTATTTTAGTATACCTCAACAATGGAATTATGATCAGTGGAAATGGCCATGACACCTCTCCTTTAAATGTTCAAATAAATGTTGCTCTTCTGTCTATATTGGTCATATGATGCCCCTTGACTGAAATGTTTCCTGTTCAATATCCCCACTGATTTCCTTAAAATCCTGGGATGAGAGTCCACATCACAATTTACTCTCAACTGTCATTTCCCTTTCATCACTCACCTCAGCAATGGACCTCTCTCCACTGTCCCTGTATTCTGCCTCTGACTCACTCTCAAGTGCCTAGATGTCAAGAGAGGTGGTGAAGTGATAATAAATACTGATAAATACTAGTAACCTGGCATTTCGATGCCTTTTCTCATCTAAACTATTCAGTATTTGTATCTCTCTATCATGACATAAAGACGAAACTCCTCTCCAGAAGTGAGACGCCGCCATCACTGTTAACTGATTAACTGCTACCAGCTGATGACTTACTTTCCTCTTCTTTGAAAAAAATGTTCTTATGTCCATGTTGTCTGGGGGAGAAAACATATCAAACCAAGAGATCGTCAGCTTTGATTTTCGCTGTATTAACCATTTCCTGAACATTTGGTATGTGTGCCTTACCTCCGCTACCGGCATCGCTTCATACAACAGATCTGAGCTGTCCAACTATGACATCACTCCTTGAACATGCGCGCGCTATGTGAGAATCTGCCTTGGTACAAAGTAGCAGTGAAAACATGGTACGGAGTTTCATTGATTTGGGCATTCTCTCAATAAGCAAGTGGAATGGATTTAATTTGATAGTGAAGCACTGACACAGCGCTCTACAAAGTGCGGCGAGTGGATAGACCGATTCACGGACTTTCCGCATAGTAAAAGTGGGGGGGTCTAAACTAATCATTTGAAAAAGTGGGGGGGACTTGTCCCACCCTCATATAATGGCTGCGACGCCCATGACTAGATCCCTCATATCCCTCCGCACTCAGGAAATAAAGAAACGTTTTTTCTTTTTATTAATGTTAAATCCTGAGATGGTAGAAGTACTCAGATCTTGTAATAAAAGCAGAAGTAGCCTACACCAATCTGTAAAGTAAAAGGTATTAAATAAATGTAGTGGAGTAAATAATAAGATTAGATAAGATAAGAAGTACTTTATTGATCCCAATTCGGGAAACTTATACATAAATAACAAAACAAAACAAGGCATTGCACATAAGTAGAAACTAGTAGAAATTAACAATACAATAATTCAAACATCTCAAAATATAATTAAAGCAGCATTAAAAAGTATAAAATATACATACAAATCTATAAACTCTGACGATAAAACACTATTGGTTGTAATTTAGACACAATATAAAGTACCTCTAAAGTGCACTTAAAAGTACAGGACTTGAGTAAATGTACTCCTTCCTCTCAGAATGCTGGCGATTTCCATTTGAGTATTCATTGCCTTTAAAAAAATGAATAAATAAAGTATGTCATTTTTAAGATAATCATGTGATTGGTTAATGCTTATTGGGGGGCGGAGCTTATCAATGATCCTGCAGACAAACGCACTACCTCTCTGCACTCACTGCAGCAGTGTGTCCCCGAGCAGAGACTCACACACTTCACAGGAAGAATGCTTCTCTTATTATTTAAACTTTATTTATTATGTTCCCGCCTTCACACTTTGACCGAGGCGACCTCACAGCCTGCAGCCAGGATGACCTTCACTCTCAGAGGTAGGAAACCCTCCGCATCCTCTTCCCTGCACGCATGGGACCGCGTTTAATATCTCGGGGATAAAACAGACAAGAGGACAAGGGACATGTTTAATATTTGAAGAAGGAGCAGGTTTGTCCTCCATGTTAATCTGAAACACACAGCGATCACAAGACAGTCATTAGAGAGCTGCTTCAATCTCTAAAGTGATTCTCTGGCGCCAAATTCAGAGGATTCATGCAGATTTAGTCACTAGGATTTAATTTAAGAGGAAACTGTGTTTATAGAGGAACTACATTTATATATGCAGAGCTGGAGAAGTACTCAGATCTTGTACTTGAGTAAAAGTAGAAGTACTCAGGTCTTGTACTTGAGTAAAAGTAGAAGTACTCAGATCTTGTACTTGAGTAAAAGTAGAAGTACCAGAGTGTAGGAATACTCTGTTACAGTAAAAGTCCTGCATTCAAAATGTTCCTCAAGTAAAAGTAGAAAAGTATTCTCATCAAAATATAGTTAAAGTAGCGACAGTAAAAGTAGTCATTGTGCAGATTGGTCCATTTCAGAATAATATATATGATATGTTTTATAATGATTGATCATGAAAGTGTTCTCAAAGCTGGTAAAGGTGCAGCTAGTTTGAATGACTTTGTATACTGCAGGGTAGCTTGTGAATTTACTCCAGGTGGAACTAAAGTCTGATTTAACACTTGATTATATTTCACATCATTCATCCACATCTGTGAAGTAACTAAAGGTATTAAATACATGTAGTGGAGTAAAAGTACACCATTTACCTCTGAACTGTAGTGGGGTAGAAGTACAAAGTATAGCCTACAATGGAAATACTCTAGTAAAGTACAAGTACTTCAAAAGTATACTTAAGTAAATGTACTTAGTTACTTTACTTTGTAGTATCTGGATAAATTGTCTTGTATTGTCTCCCATGGGAGAATTGCTGCATCACGAACAGACATCACATCGGTCTTTGTCCATTGTAGTAATACAAATACAATTAGGCTAGGATACCGGATAAAGTTAGCAACACACGTTAACCATGAACAGCTATTAATCCGTTCTCCTAATGTTATTTCATCCAACGTTGTGGAATTAGAGAAAAAGGGCTTCTAAACGTGATTTTTTTGTGGGGTGGAGGAATATAATATTAGTTCAATATAACATTGGGGCGTGTGATTGTAATGAGTGGAGGTGGAGAAATTACGATCTCCATTTTGGAGTAGACCTACAAACTAGTATAATAAAGTTAACGTTACACAATAATAAGGAAGAGAGCTATTTGTGTGATACATCGCTATTGATATTAATTTCGAGTGCATATTTGAGACTTCCAAACAGTAAACAACGTAATTTATGGGTGAGTGTTTTTAGTGTATTCTGTTGATTATTACCTGTCAACTGGAGAAAAACGCTGGCACTGGAGAAAAACGATGAATGCAATATTTGTTGAGGAAATATCCGTCTGAAGCGAAGTGGTGGAGCAACATTTCCACTCACTGTTTAATGTATACTAAGGTGTGTTCAAGGATTATGTATCCTTTAATATTTTGTGTTGCAGAGACCGCAATGAAGAGGTTTCCTCTCCTCGGACACCATGCACCTGCAGGGGTTGTTCTGGAAAAAGAGCCGAACACGGTCATATCTGCTGAACAGAAACACCTGAAATCATTCAACTTCCAAAACCCTCGCAAGGTAACATCTCTGACACTGTTTTAAGGACATTAAGTAAATATCTGCAATCGAGTAACACATGGCATGAGTTTATAGGGATGCACAAGAGTCCAAGAGTCCTAATTAAAAGCATTTAAGCGTACAATAATTCACTATTTTCAACTAAAATATCACTCACATTAATGCATTATCCACATACAACCTACACGTTGAAATGTAAGCTTTAGCCCCTTCATGTTACACACATTTATACAAACAGTATCATACAATAAATGACATAAAAGTGTAAAAATGACTGACGCCACAATGCATTCTCTTCTCCTCCCAGACTCCAGTGGAAATACATGTACCGTGGACAGAGTGCAACAAAAGTGATCCTCAGCAGACACTGAAAGCGGTACAAAAAATGAAAGCAAAAAGCAGACTGTTAAACGTTGGGGGGATTGGATTGTAAAACCACAAATACTCTTTTCATTTAGGATTGCAGCTTTAACATTTATCTTGTCCAGAAGATGGAAGCTAACAAGTTGTTCCTGTGTGGAACCGATGAGGAGAGAACGGCATGCTGTGATATGGTGAGGTTCTGCAGAGAGTATGGTCCTGAGACGGGAGTGACATCACTATGTAACACTCACGCTCCATCACATTGTACGTGATACGCTAAGGGGCGGGACATCTCTAAGTGGGAGAGGACTCTTTAAAGTAGAGACACTACATACTGATATACACCTGAACATCAGCAGGAGAGGACTCTTTAAAGTAGAGACACTACATACTGATATACACCTGAACATCATCAGGAGAGGACTCTTTAAAGTAGAGACACTACATACTGATATACACCTGGACATCAGCAGGAGAGGACTCTTTAAAGTAGAGACACTACATACTGATATACACCTGAACATCAGCAGGAGAGGACTCTTTAAAGTAGAGACACTACATACTGATATACACCTGAACATCAGCAGGAGAGGACTATTTAAAGTAGAGACTCTACATACTGATATATACCTGGACATCTGCAGGAGAGGACTCTTTAAAGTAGAGACACTACACACTGATATACACCTGAACATCAGCAGGAGAGGACTCTTTAAAGTAGAGACACTACATACTGATATATACCTGGACATCTGCAGGAGAGGACTCTTTAAAGTAGAGACTCTACATACTGATATACACCTGAACATCAGAAGGAGAGGACTCTTTAAAGTAGAGACACTACATACTGATATACACCTGAACATCAGCAGGAGATGACTCTTTAAAGTAGAGACACTACATACTGATATACACCTGAACATCAGCAGGAGAGGACTCTTTAAAGTAGAGACACTACATACTGATATACACCTGAACATCAGCAGGAGAGGACTCTTTAAAGTAGAGACTACATACTGATATACACCTGAACATCAGCAGGAGAGGACTCTTTAAAGTAGAGACACTACATACTGATATACACCTGAACATGTACATAATATGCCCTCTTTAAGGAACATATGCATCTTGCAGCTTTCACACATAACCTGGTAAAACTAGAATAAGGCGGTAAGACCAGCAGCACAATAGGTCCTCTTTAAAATAGGTAAGATATAATGAACACAGACACATTACAATATAAGATAATTACATTTCAGATTACAGTTACAGATTAAACTTTAAGAAGTCCCAAGACTTTTAGTGTATTTAAGTTTTTTGATATTTCAATATTTGATGTTGTTGACTCCCTGATAACACAGATTTTTGTAGTGTGACTTATCTCATTCAATACACTAAAGCTGGTTGATTTAATATGTCACACAGTCAGTCGTTAAGCACATTATACAATAAACATGCATTGTGTAAAAGCTTCAGGCGGCCATCGCTGGGAGAGCTTCACTTCTCATGTGTCACTTCTTCTTCTGTGTTTGTCTCACGAAAAAGTAAATTAACTTCTGCTTTTATTTCCCTGTGAGATGCACCAGCTTTTGTTAATTTGGTAGACTAAATCTCTAATAATAATAACATCTGTTTCGCACAATGTTTTCTGTCTGTTTTCCTGTAGGATTTATCACAGAAGCCACCCAGGTGCATGTCCTCTGCAAACATCCAGAACATAAAAAATAGTATACAGGGTTTCATCATAAAGGAAGGAGAACCAGCCGCTCTCGTGGGTGAGTTTCCGTACACAAAGTGTCTCTGCTTTCTGAGTTCCTAAACGGTATTTAGTTTATTTATGCATATTTGGTACTTCTAGTTAAAGGGGACCTATCATGCAAAATGCACTTGTGTACGTCTTTTATACATGAATATGTGTCCCCGGTGTTCCAGGGAACTCACCAAGTGTCAGAAAACACAACCCTCTCTATTTTCCTCCATACCCAAATCTCTAAAAAAGGGGCTGCAACGGATCTGATAAAAACTGATCCAGATTTGAACACTGTCCTGACGTCAGGACGGTGGCGCTACGGCTATTGGGCCAACTCCACCAATCAGGAGGAGACAGCCACGGCCATTGCCGTTCGAAAGCGCTGGAGACGCTGTAGTACATATGCCAGGCCAGTAGATGGTGCTGTTCTCACAGAATCTGCCCTTGCAGAGCTAAAAAAGTGCACATTGAGTGAAATGAGGCACGGCTAAAATGCATGATCTGTTTGGTATTTTGAAGGAAAAAAAAGTATAAATATGCCTTATATAGGTATGGTCCTACACTATATTATTCAAATATAGCATGGGATATTGCTTCTTTTAAGTAATGCTTAAATATCTTAATACTTCTTTCACCACTGATACAGATATAAGATGCGATATGATACGAGTACAAATATTAAGACACGATACAAGGAAAACAAGCTTTACATAACATCACGATTATCCTTTTTAATATTCACTCTACACTCCCTTTTTGTCAGAGGACAGATAGTATGTTTACCAAATCTCGAGAAAATGCATCCAAATGTACAAAAAAGCAGAATGTACAGTCAATGTTGGCACTGGAGGAAAACGGTGAACGTGAAACATTTAATGCAATATTTGTTGAGAAATATCTGTCTGTACCAAAGTGGTGGAGCAACACTTCCACCCACTGTGTAATGTATACACTAAGATATGTTCAATGACAGTTTGACCTTTGCACACCCATTGTCTATCCTCCAATATTTGTTATTGGAGAGGGTGCAATGAAAAGGTCTCCACTCCTCGGACACCATGTTATCTACACTCATTTCACCACTGATACCGATACGATATGATACGAGGACAAATATTAGGACACGATACAAGGAAAACAAACATCACGATGGTACTTTTTAATATTCACTCCACACTCCCTCTGTCTTCACAGTCCTATTAAATCTTCTAAACAAGTCTTGCTTATCAGAAAGCAGTTTTTCATACAGGAGAGACTGCATGTCATTTAAAAAGGGCATCTGATGCAAACCAAAAGCCCCTCGATGGTGCTGTGATATCCTTCTTGTGTGTTTGCAGAATCAGCAGAGAGTAACCTCTACGTCACATACTCTGGATCTAAAGGAGATGTTGGCATCCACAGGTTAGAGAGGTACAGAGTTGGACCCACGATGCACGATAGAGGTAGATGCTTGGAGATGTTGGGTTCATTAAATGATGTTAACCCAGATTATAGAGACTCATATTGACTTTGCGTCTTCAGAGCAGCACTTTGTGGGTTTGGTGCCCAGCAGACGGAGAGACGACCCCCTTCAGGGCAAAGTGTTCGGCTTCTATAAGGAGAAAAACAAAGATCCAGGCCTGTACAGTGACATGTGGATCCCCTTTGTGACCCGAGTGTGCATGGTAAGACCGGCAGGACTAAATAATAAGGATTGCATATTTAATTTGTAATGTTTGAAGCTAGATTTCAAGAATAGAAACACTCTTTTAGAAGCAGGTATGTGCACAAAATAGCTTGGGTTGAAATTGAAGCCATAGAGAGTGTTGAGATCAGTGGTCGTGAAGAGGATGTTGATTGAACTTGTAAAGTCCTAATTTCCTGTGAAACTACTTGCAGTTTAGATACCTCAAAATATATCCTCTCTCTTACTGTGTCATGTTTAAAAATGTCCTGTAAAAACTGAATTCGGGGAAGTATTGTCTCCTAAATACAGTACGCTAGAATTGCAATAAATGGTCAGTCAGAGGACATTTTTGTTACTTCTGCCCGCTGGAAATAACCTGTTGAGATCTTTTTTCCCAGTCAAACTATATTTTAATATTGTTGTTATGTTTTCCTCTTGTTCTGTAAGGCACTTTGCTTTGTGCATGAAAGGTGCTATACAAATAAAGTGTATTATTATTATTATTATTATATTCATTATAGGGCTGCACGATATTGGAAAAAACTGACATTGCGATATTTTCTTCCCCTGCGATATGAAAAAATACAGGAATTGAAGAAAAGACCGTTTTTTTTGTCCGCAAACCATCTTTTCTTGAACTCTAATGCTATACAATTGGTATTTTTCTAACTATATTTAACCGGATGAAGGATTTCAGTCACGGACGTCTGGAGCTTAAGTTATGAAATTACTTTATTCAGTGTTTTTACCTTTAATCACCGGGTCCGTTTGCTTTGGAGATTTGGTTGTGATTGGTGGTTTGCTGACAGAGCCTGCATGTCACTCACTCAAGTGCCTCTGACATGAGAGCTGCGCGAGTTTTCCTTTTGTAGCAAGCAGCAAAATAATTGTAACATCACGTGTTTGAGTTAATTTGCCTACTTAATATCGCACGTCGTAAAAAAAAAAAACCTCCTGCGATGTGAATATCGTGATTATTGCCACGACACGATATATCGTGCAGCCCTAATTCATTATATATGCTCCAAATGACTCATTGCATGTGAATTTTGATCGAGTAATCAATGCATTTTCTTCCAGGGAGATCGTGGCGGTCCGAAGAACTTGCTGCAGTTCAGCTGGACGTCCCAGATGAACGCTCGGCTGTTCTGCGGAGAGCCTGAGAGCCGAAGACATTTCTCTGAGCTGGTGGATGTAGCTACTGTGGAGAAAGAGCAGTGGGAGGACACCAGAGTCTATGCACTCTTCAGAAATGAATGGTAGGAACCCGTTATCATGCATTCAAGTGAGGGATAAGGCAAGTTTATTTATACAGCACCTTTCAACACAAGGCAATTCAAAGTGCTTTACAAAAATGAAAGACATTAAGAAACATATTATAAAATGGCATTTAAAAACACTCATATAAAAGCAAAGATAATAAAACATGAATAACAAAGGCAAAGGTGTGAGAAACACACATCTGAAATGTTTAGCTCTGACTCTCAATCATTGCTCACTTTTCTATGACCTCACTTTCTTTCTACTTTCTTGTTTAACTTATCCTTTAGTTATTTCAAGTGTGTCATGCTAAACGAACGCCCCTTTGGAAAGTTATAATCTTTTTCCTGACATACAATCCAAAATTACGTTTTGGTAAGTTTTTAGGGAAATGTTGTAATATTGCAACGTTGGCCTAAGGTGGGAGCAGAATTTCTGTATTTCTACTCACATTGTCTGAATAAATATATTGAACAACTAAGGGTTCATTTGCAGGATTGATTGCTTACTTAGCCCTATATCAGTATATAGCATGAATAATAATCACACATCACTCATATTTGTTATGAATAATCATTTATCATTTATTAAATAGTAAGTCGCTTTGGATAAAAGCGTCAGCTAAATGCAATTTATGAAAGCCTCACTCAGGATTTTTTTAACAAGTGTTTTTATTGCTCTTGGGGCATTAAAAACAAGATTTTAACTTTAGTTTTTTATATAATATCTGCATTTTCTCTTGTGAAAAACTAAGTCTTAGTTTGGCCATAGTTATTTAATATATAGCGCCATCTCCTGGTTAAATCCTGAAATTGAAAATCTGGCAACGCCCTCTTGGAAAATAGTGGGAGGGCTTAACATTCCCAGATACTGGTCTTTGGCAGGTCTTAGGCAGGTAACTGGCTGGTAGTAGGCAGGAAGCTGTATGCTGGAGTCTGAAATAAGATGCTCCATCTGTATGCACAAAAGAGTTTCTTGGTTAGTTCCTTTTTCCTAATCTTGGTTTCTGTTCTTTATTAAGGCTCCATGGCAGCGCATCATTACTACATTAAACACACAACCTGTTATATTCTAAAACCATAATAAAAACTAGTGTTGTGCAGTGGTGAAACAGCGTGGCATTATGGGAGTTGTAGTCTTCAGCTTCTCATGCTTAAGTGGATACGCCGACATTACAGGAGACCGTGATGAACGTACTGTTACCAGAGATGGGGTCGTTACTAAAAAAAAAGTAATATATTACATATTACATATTACTTTAAAAAAAAAGTAATGTATGCTCAGCTGTCTCACAACTTTTAACTGACCTCCCACAGTTCCCTGTTGCTGCAGATGTGTGTGTGTGTGTGTGTGTGTGTATCAGCTGATGAGTGTGTGTGTGTGTCTGCAGGGGGATGAGTGCCGTGTGTGTCTACACCATAAAAGACATTGAACGCATCTTCACAACGTCCACATTTAAAGGCAAAGTCCCCCAACCCGGCAGGTCCAGAGAGGTATGTGTCAACAACAACTGAAATAATAACTTTAAGAAATAGTTCCCGGTATCATTATAGCTGCTAGCTTATCACTAAAATTGAAGAGCCAGCTTTTGTCTTCTTCTGTCTGAAATCTAGAAACTAAATCCTACTTTACTTAAAAAAAACGGCCACATTTTGCATCAGAAAGCTACCGTGCAGCGAAGCATACCAACAGTAGGTGGACCGTCATTAAACATGTGCCATGACATCATATTTCCCCTTCAGTGTGTCCCGGACAGCACAACGATTCCCATGGACGTCCTGAACAAGATCAAGGAGAACTCGGAGATGGAGGACTGGGTTCGGCCCGTCGATAACTCCGGTCCGATTCTCTTTAATCATCACAACTACACACACATCTACGTTGACAACTCTCAGAACAACAGGAGCGACAAACACACCGTGCTCTACCTCTCTCTACGTGAGTAATGTACATCTCTCAGAGAGAGAGAGAGAGAGAGAGAGAGAGAGAGAGAGAGAGAGAGAGAGAGAAGAGAAAGAGAAGGAGAGTAGATATAGAGAGAGAAGAGATAGAGAGAGAGCGGCTCTCGTCGATATATATCTCTCTAGCTCTATTCCTCTCTCTCGATCTCTCCTCGCTCCTCTCCTCTCCTCTTCCGTCTCTCGCCTCTCTCTCTCTCTCCTGCTCGCTCTCTTCTCTTCTCTCTCTTACTCCCCTCTCTCTCGCGATCTCTCTCTCGCTCGGCTCTCTCCTCTCTCTCGCGCTCTCTCTCTCTCTCTCTCTCTCCTCCTCTCTCCTGCTCTCCTCTCTGCCTCTCTCGTCTCTCTCTCTCCGCTCTCGCTCGCTCTCTCGTCTCTCTGATGCTCTCTAAGTGCGCTCTTCTCCTCTGCCCCTCTCGCTCTGCGCTGTTTTTTTTTAAAAAACACTTTTATTTATATTTTCACCAAACAATTAAAAACTATTTTCTTATATACATTGAGAGAAGAATTCCCCTTTTTTCCTCACACAAAAACAGAGTTAAAAAGCCAAGCTCCTCCCCCACCACCGAGCACACAGCTGTAGTGAAACACACCACGGTTTAAAAACTCTTCCATACTTTTCATCAGACAGTGAAATCTAAAATCTACTCTCACTCGTGCCTTTACCAAAGATAAAAACATGTTAGTTAGTTGCTGACCTGCTGTACTGTTTCACTTTGTTCTTCCTGCTTTTGTAAATTGATATTTTTGCCTGCCCCACAATAAAATTCAAACAGTTTCCCCACTTCCCTGCATTCTGTTTCTTGTAGCCAGCAACCAAAAAATAAAAGCAGTCTCTCTGTAAAAACCTCCCACAGTCTAAAAACACAGTTTTTAAAACATTAAAAAGAGGCTTCAGTCTGTGACAGAGTCCAGGTAGCAGTGAGTGATCGTCCTCTGTCGGTGCAGAACGGACACTCGGAGGACACGGTGGGGTTTATTTTCGACACAAAGGCGTTAACGCCCAGGGCCCCGTGGAGGATCCTCCACTGCAGGTCTCCTGACCGCTTGTTCAGTGGAGGTTTGTAGAAGAGCCTCCATATAGGTTCACAGCCCCCCGGGACGTTAAGCCTCTGTTTCCACACCGTGTCTCTCCTCTCACTTAGTTTCTGTTTGTTCAGGGCCAGAGTGCAGAGTCTATAAAAACCTTTTCCATTCTGCATGTGAATGTCTGAATGAGTTCTGGGTTCTAGTCCATCCTGGTCTGCTAAAATCCCAATGTCTGGAAAAGGGTCCCCTTCGTCAGGGGTTTCCTTCCTGTTAGAATACTCCCGCAGCATCTCCATCTCATCGTCAGTTAGCCTTTTAGTCCACTCGTTCAGGATGGTTCTGGTGTGGCGGGCCGACTTCAGGCCGAGCAGAGAGGCCACGGCCTCGGTGTTGTGGAGTCCAGGACCTGCAGCATCCACGATGTTCCTCAGCTTCACGACCCCAACGGACCGAAGTCTCTCAGTAAGTGCAGGTCTGCTGCTGTCCTGGACGTCCAGCCGGGCCCCCCCACACCAGAGGCTCTTCCAGGAGCCAGAACAGAGATGCTGCGGGACCCACTCTGGCCCATTTAAAAAGTGTCCATACTTTAAAAAGTCCTTTGTAAAACGGAGGCAAAACACACACACGAGTAAAATCACAGTTTGTTAAAAACAATGACGCATCCAAAACCCAGGCCTGCTACCCCCCTTAAAATGGTGCTGGCTACCGGCCTCCAGACGACATCATCGTTTCCTGTCAGGTATCTTTGTAAAAACTGTAGTTTAAAAGCAGCTGCTCGACTCTCTAGGTGCACCAACCCTTGCCCCCCCTCTTCCTTTGGTAGGTACAGCGTGCATTGAGGAACCCAGTGCAACTTATCCCAAAAGAAATTTAAAATAATAATTTGCAACTTCTTTAAAAGACCAGCAGGGGGTTCCACACACTTGAGCTTATGCCAGAGGCTGGATGCTATCAGGTTGTTGATGACCAGCACCCTGCCTCTGTAGGACATGTGGGGAAGTAACCAACGCCACTTGTTTAGTTTCCCCTCCACCTTTTCTAGAACTCCTTCCCAGTTTTTCCCCAGTGTGCCCTCATCTCCAAGATGGACCCCCAAATACTTGATGCCACCCCTCTTCCAAGTCAACCCACCTGGGAGTTGAGGGAGGCCACCAGTCCACTCCCCCACTGCAAGGGCCTCACTTTTGGCCCAGTTGACCTTTGCAGAGGAGAGCTTTTGAAAAGTATCCACTACCTGCCCTAGCTTTAAAACATCCTGTTGATTTTTTATAAAAACAATGATGTCGTCTGCATAGGCCGATAAAATAAAACGTGTATCAAAACCAGATAAAAACAGGCCCTCATTAAAAGAGCGGATATTGTGTAGCATGGGCTCTATTGCTAGTGTGTACAACATACCTGACATCGAGCAGCCTTGTCTTATGCCCCTGGTCACATTAAAAGGTCTAGACAGACCGCCATTTATCTTAAGCACACTCTCAATGTTCACATACATCACCTTTATCATGGCGATGAAGCCCGGGCTGAGGCCGAACCTCTCCAACACCTTCCACAGGTAACGGTGCTCAACCCGGTCGAAAGCCTTTTCCTGGTCCAATGAAACCAGACCAGTGTCGAAACCCAATGAACCAGAGACTTCCAAAATATCTCGAATTAGTGACACATTGTCAACAATTGACCTGCCGGGCACACAGTAGGTCTGGGTCCGGTCTACCACCTGGTCCATCACCTTCCTCAGCCTGGAGGACAGGGCCCTGGACAGCAGCTTGTAGTCGGTGCACAGCAGAGAGATGGGCCTCCAGTTCTTTATTTCTTGTAGGTCACCTTTTTTCGGAAGGAGGGTTAAAACAGCTCTTCTGCAGCTCAGAGGGAGTAAAGAGTCATTAAAACTTTCATTAAAAAGGTCCATTAGATCCTCTTTAAAAAGTCCCAAAATGTCTTGTAAAACTCTGGGGGGAGGCCATCTATTCCAGGGGCCTTCCCCCCCTGCATGCTCTTGAGTGCTGCACACAGTTCCTCCTCAGTCAGGGGCCCGTCCAGCTCTTTTTTCGTCTCTTCAGAGACTGTTGGTAGGCCCCTGCAGAACAGATTAAAACCTCCCTCATCTTCGGTGTACTGACTGGTGAAGAGGTCGCAGTAAAAGTCCACCGCTCTCTGCCGGATCTGGCTGTTTCCTGTCAGCTGCTGTCCTCCTGCTGACTTCAGAGCGTGGATCAGCCTGCCCTGCCCGTTCTTCTTCTCCAGACTGAAGAAGTATTTTGTTGGTGAATCCATCAGGGAAGCGCTCTGGAATCGGGACCGGACCAGCGCCCCCTGTGCTCTGGAACCCAGCAGATCTGCCAAAATGGCTTTTTTAGATTTTAGGTCTTCAATACAACCTGGATTTCCTGTGGACTCTGCATAGCTCTGCAGTTCCACTATTTCCATCTCCAGATCTCTCATAGACTTGGTGATGTCACGAGAAACATTGAGAGTGTACTGAAGACAAAGCTGCTTGATGTTGGCTTTCCCACAATCCCACCACTGCTTCAATGAGTTAAAATCCCCCTTCCTTTCTCTAAAACCTTTCCAAAAAATAAATAAAAACCTCTCTAAAATGTGTATCTAAAAGCAGAGCAGTGTTAAAATGCCAATACGCAGATTTGCTTTTTATGTTGGCAATAAAAACATCACACAATACAAGGGAGTGGTCAGAGAAACCAACAGGCAATATAGCACACTTTTAAAAACATTCAAATGGTGCTTAAAACAGTAAAACCTGTCTAGCCTAGCCATTGATAAAAGGTTCTCCCTAGAGTGGACCCATGTGTACTGTCTGTGATGTGTGTGATGCTCTCTCCATATGTCTGATAGGCTATGTGTTGCTATTAACTATGTCATGGCTCTTTTGGATGCAGCATGAGGTTCCCTATGGTTCCTATCTAACTCGTCGTTCTGTGTGCAGTTAAAATCTCCCCCTAAAAATAAAACTCTTCTGGTTCACACTCACTTAAAACAGCGCTGAGCTCGTTTAAAAACTGAACTCTGGCAGGACCTGAATTAGGAGCGTATACATTGATAAAAACCAGATTAAAAAGCTCAAAGTTAGCTCTCACCACCAACAGTCTGCCCTTTATTCTTTCCTCCACTGTGTGGGACTTGGGGATAAAATCTTTAGCAAACAGGACTGCCACTCCTGCACTGGTGCTGCTAAGACCACTTAAAACCACCTCCCCATCCCACTCCCTCCTCCAGTCTGTCCCGTTTAAAGTGTCGCTGTGCGTTTCTTGTAGCATTGCTACATTGACCTTTTTTATTTTTAAAAGCTCATAAACACAAGCCCTCTTCCCCACATCCCTAGCTCCATTGACATTTAAAGTGCAGACTTTAAAATCACTCATTAAAAAGGATGTGAGGAGAGACACACCGCTTAAAAACAACACGTACGTAAAACCCAGCATACTAAGTGCCGTACATGTTATTTTCCTCTTCATTTAAAATCTCTTTCTGTATCTTCATTTTCAGGACCTTCAAACGAAAACATTCCCTTTCAGTGAAGAGATGCATCTGAGCTTTAACAGACTGCACAAACAAGCTCTTGTCTGCAAAAAACTCTTCTATTTTTACTCGTCTCTTGTTTTTAGTTTTTCTAAGAAATTCTTTAATTTGCTCCACTTTAAAAAATGGACTTTCCAATTGTGAGTCGGTGAGAGGCTGGCTGGCCTCAGCACAGTCCTCTTCATCCTCATCTTCTTCATCCTCCATCAAATCTTCCTCACTTTCCTCCTCCTCTGCCTCCTTCACCTCCTCTTCCTCCACCACCATTTCCTCCTCTCTCTCCCCCTCCTCTTTCTCCCCCTCCTCACTCACTGCCACTTTCTTGGCCTGAGAGCTATTCTCTTTCTCTTTTTGTTTTCTTTTTTTTGTAGAAACTTGAGCTTCCATGTTTTTTTTTAATGCAGCAGATGCAGAGAGTTCTGCCGTTTCCACTCTTTTTTTAGGGACGACCTTTTGTCCCACATCAACACAAAGGTCGCTTTTTTTATTATTTTCCCCATTAATCTTTTTTTCCCCAGAATTTCCTCAACCTGCTCCGGGGGCTTTGAGGGACTCTCAGCCCGCTTTGGGGGCTTTGAGGAACCCTCACCCTGCTTTGGGGGCTTTGAGGGACTCTCAGCCCGCGCTGGGGGCTTTGAGGAACCCTCACCCTGCTTTGGGGGCTTTGAGGAACCCTCACCCTGCTTTGGGGGCTTTGAGGGACTCTCAGCCCGCTCTGGGGGCTTTGAGGAACCCTCACCCTGCTTTGGGGGCTTTGAGGGACTCTCAGCCCGCTTTGGGGGCTTTGAGGAACCCTCACCCTGCTCCGGGGGCCGCTCAGTGGGGTTTCCCGCTGCAGTCATTACATCAGGAGTCTCTTCTGGAGTTTTCTCCTGTTTTTCATTTTTTTCCTCCTCTCCCTGTTTTTCATTTTTTTCCTCCTCCCCCTGTTTTTTTTTTTTCCCCGGACACGCTCTGGCCAAATGCCCCTCCTCCCCGCATCCGAAGCACTTGGCAGTCCCCGAGTTTACAAACAAAACATAATTAAAATCATCCATTCTCAGACTTAGCACCAGATTGAGTTCCTCGTCTCTCTTATTGAGGATCATGAGGACACTTCTCCTGTGAGACACAACATGTTTTAGCAGTGGAGATCTGCAGCCCGAGGACAGCTTCCTGATGGAGGACACTATCTTCCCGTGCTTAGACAGCTCTCTCACCAGGAAGTCATCCCGTATGAACGGCGGGATATTTGAGACTGTTACCCTTGTAGCAGGAGTGGTTAGTGGAGACACGGAAATGAACGTGTCGTTAACAACGATCCCGGTCTCCACCACCTTGTTCGCTTTATCCTCTGTGTCCACAAATATCACCACCCCGCCGTTCATCCGAGCCGCAGATCTGATGCTGCTGTGCCCCACTAAGGCCCCCACAGCCAGGCTGCACTCCTCCACCGAGCACGGTGTCATCGGAGAAATTTTAAAACCATGTTTGCGGCTCAGCCGGGCATAATCCATGCCGCAGCTGCGTCACAAACACACACACACAAACAAACAAACCACACCACCACGCCCAAACCACTAGAAAACACCAACAATAAAACGTTTAACCATGTACACAATACACACAACTTACAACATAAAACAATAAATATGTTAGTAGAAAAACGTGTGAAAAGTTAGTAACTCACTCACACCACGCTCCTCCGACCGTTCCTCACCACCTCACTCAGAGAGAGAGAGAGAGAGAGAGAGAGAGAGAGAGAGGAGAAGGATAGAGAAGAGAG
>NW_022987773.1:5000-152500 GCF_902827165.1 Trematomus bernacchii
AACGAACAATTTTGATAACTAAATTAAACCTGTTCCACACCTATGTAGATGTCTTGGGCTCGTCCAGGATTTGAACCCGGGACCTCTCGCACCCAAAGCGAGAATCATACCCCTAGACCAACGAGCCATGAAAAAAGGCTATTTTTTAGTCTTCCCAACGATATTCTGTTTATTGCACTTTGTCCTCAATGAACACAGCTTGGAAAAAAATGGATGGAGTGTCTTCACAGAAGATGAGCCTTGATCATTATTTAACCCAACTCATCACTAGATTGCTAGCAGGGCACAGCATTGGTCAAATTGTGAAGTGCACATTTACAATACACTATATAATATATGATATGATAATTACATTTTAATTTGATTCATTTCTTATTTCATAGTTTCTCATCATTATTATGAAAGCACCCATTGTTTTAAATAATGGTCGGAATGTGACCTGTGAGCCTTCTGAATTACCGTGGGATAGCACATTCTAAACTAAAATGTTCAATCAATAAAGTAACATCTTATCTTATCTTATCTTAATAATATCTTCATATTAATAATAATAATAATTCATACAGTATGTGTCCGTAAGGGAGCAGGAGGAAGCAAACACAAAAATATACAAAAAATATACTGCATATTAAAGCAAACGATTGTAAAGGTAAAAGTATGAGCATCAAATTAAATCAAATCAAGTTTTATTTATATAGCACATTTTTAAACGATTTTTGGTCAAGCCAAAGTGCTGTACATATAATAAAAATACCCTACAGTAAAGACACTTTACAGCAAATACAATAACACAGTTTGTTCAGAATATCAGTATGAGAAAACGACACCCTCTGTCCTTAGACCCTCACATCGTACAAGGAAAAACTTCCAGAGAAAAACCCACATTTCAAAGGGAAAAAATGGGAGAAAACCTCGGGGAGAGCAACAGAGGAGGGATCCCTCTCCCAGGATGGACAGAAGTGCAATAGATGCCGTGTGTAAGTCGAAGAGATATACCATTTTACAGCGTAGGTAGACCGCATGACAAATAAAGAAGTGTATGTAAACATTTACATTATTATTATTATGATTATTAATATATAAAGACTATATATTATTGACTTACAAGATTAGATATACTTTATTTGATCTAAAATATTGATGTGTTCAAATGCTCATCTAAACAAAACTGAAAGTCCATGAAAAGTTGTCTTTCTGTATTTGTGAATGAAGCGCCATCTCCTGGTTAAATCCTGAAATTGAAAATCTGGCAACGCCCTCTTGGAAAATAGTGGGAGGGCTTAACATTCCCAGATGCTGGTCTTAGGCAGGTAGCAGGCAGGTAGCAGGCAGGAAGCAGGCAGGAAGCAGGCAGGAAGCTGGCAGGAAGCTGGCAGGAAGCAGGCAGGAAGCTGGCAGGAAGCTGGCAGGAAGCTGGCAGGAAGCTGGCAGGAAGCTGGCAGGAAGCTGGAGTCTGAAATAAGCTGCTACATCTGTAGGTGGTAAGGCCGAGCACGTCTCTGTGGACCGGGTGAAAGCGGCCCATTTGGATTTGGGTCAGCCGGTGGTGCTGGCACGACCTCCGCGACGGGGGCGCCCCCCCGGCCTTGATCCCTGTCACTGAGTTGAGACCCGTTGTTCCGGTCTCGCCTCTTCCGGAGGCCGCACAGGCAGAGGTTGTTTTCCGACTCCTGTGCTCAGGAGTCGTGGGGGTCGACCTGTCGTTCCGCCCCGCCACACTGACTTTGTTTATGGGTGAATTCTGGGGGGGCTTGTGTGGTGACACATTATTAGTAGGGATGTCCCGATCACCTTTTTTTGCTCCCGATCCGATTCCGATCATTTGATTTTGACAATCTGCCGATACCGATTTTTCCCGATCCGATCTTTATGCAATGCATTAAGAGGAAAAAAAGGTAACAGATAACGGCTGGTCATCCACGTGATGAATTCAGCTATCTTGGCTGTTCTGGGGTAGTTTCTCTTTCCTTTTAAAAGTCTCTGAAAGTGTTGGTTGTTTCAGTGCCGTTACCTGAGTGGCCGCTGTGTACTCGTCGTGTTGTTGTTGGTGGTGTTTGTATTAGATTGGTCATGTTGAACGTAGCTCTGTTCTTTCCACCACGCGGAACCTCCGCCTTGCAAACATTGCATCTGGCTGTTACACTGCCTTCGCTTTCAATTTTATAATACTTCCAAACTCCTGACATTTTCTCTGTCCCGACTCCCGAGTCACCAGCTGAACGTAGCCTCTTGTTAGCTTACTGCTACTATTAGACACTGCGCCCACTCTGTTGCCAGATTTGAGAGAAATAAGCAACCAGGTCTATGAAAACAAGCCCAAAAGAAGCAACACATACATGATGTTGTGTAATTTTAACCCAAAACTAAGGCCTCAGGATGACTTTAAGACGTGAACATGGTCATTTTTGTTTTGTAACATTAAATAAAATGTATAAAAATATTTTATAAAACAAAAAAAAAAAAAAAAAAAAAAAATTCCGATCCCCGATTTTTTTCTCCCGATCCCCGATCACGTGAAAATCACGTGATCGGCTCCGATCCCCGATCACGTGATCGGATCGGGACATCCCTAATTATTAGTACATAATTCACTGTGTGATTAGTGTGTGTTGCGACCTGGACCCGTTAGTGAGGGTACCGGGGTTTGGTGTCATTCATGCTAGCTTGTCATACAGAGCAGCACATGTACTTACCTTGTCTTGATTAATGGATAATAAAGTGTGGAGTTCCATACTGAACACACCGCCTCTGACTCCCTTTCATCAGCTCTACAATATATACATATAAACTTTAGTGAAATTAAGATGGAAAATGTCGGATTTCTGGTCAGTTTTATGGGTTTAAGGGTAGTTGGAGCGCTGTCATTGGTTCCATTGATGTGTCAATCTCATACACCATATCATAGAGTGGCGAAGTCACGCCCATCTACTTCCGTCCCATGGGACCTTATTTCGGAAAAATAATGTATTGAAGTCAATGGAGAGAGAAAACTTATCTTTCGATCCCGTTTGAATTGTGCCATGAATTACACATATGATGTTTGTCAATCTTAAAAAATAATTTCCATGTCAAAAAAGTCACAGTTTGTCGTAAAACTGTTGAAATATAAGACTATGAAAAATACGTAACTAGAAAGACTACAAATCCCAGAGTCGCGTAAGTGATGTCACAATTGTTTTCCTCCACTAAGAGATAGCTAAAATCAGCGCCATATAGATATAATCTATCTATATGGCGCTGGCTAAGATAAGATAACTTTAACAAGATGCCTGTGTGCTTAGTACCAGGTTGTTATTATACCAGCAATGGGTCTTGCTCGTTCTTTTGCTTCCCGTCTGATGAAAGGACCAGGAGTGGCTTGATCAAGTTAGCTACCTAGCTAGTAGCTAGCACGTTAGTTAGCATTACAGCCTTGTCATTTTTATTAGCCTTAACATGAAGTAACATTAAGTAACCCAAAATGTTAAACAGTAAGAGTAGTAGTCATATTTCGTGAACCCTTTGAATAGTACTGTCACCGGTGTGATCATTCTATAATACACCATTTAAGCCCATTTTTTTTTACTTGCAAAATTATCTTTTAAATTGACAAACATCATATGTGTAATTCGTGGCACAATTCAAACGGGATCGAAAGATAATCTTTCTCTCTCCATTGACTTCAAAACATAATTTTTTCCGAAATAAGGTCCCATGGAGGTCCACCGGAAGGGGAGGGACTTCGCCACTCTATAGAGAGGAGAATTCATTTCTACCACATGGACAGGACTACAAAGCAACTTGTGCTACATAAAGGTAAGATAATGATGTAACTCAAATTATTTACAGTAAATTAAACATTCAGAAATGAGGCAAATTGACATTTACCACATCTCATTATTTTAATCCTGCCATTATTTTAAGCACATTTTCTTTGTGAATGCCATACAAACTAAAGATAACATTTAAAGAGCAACTTGCAGGTTAGAGACCCCAGTGAATAAATGTGTAGGAAAATGATGTATACACTAGATTTTCAAAAAAATAGACATAAATATACACTACAGTGACATCTGGCGTCGTTTTTGTAAGACATTTTTACTTCCATATAAAAAGACCACTCGCGTGTGACGTCACATGAGGGAGAGCGGCCGGTCTAACGTATTAATAAACATGGATCACAAATCACAATGCTAGTTTTGACACAGAAGAGGTTGAAAATGTATATTTGTATGCATATGACGGACCACAACCTTATAATTATGAGCCTGCTAGGCGGCCAATAGACCATGATAATACAGTGACGTTACTGGCAGGACTGTTGATACTGATCCATAACAGAAACTAATGCCCAAGTATCAGCCGTATCTCGCGTTACCTAATGCAACTCCACACTACGTCTTACGGTGCTGTGTACCGGAGGGGAGAGAGAGAGGAGCGAAGGGGGGGGAGAGAGATTGTTGGAGCAGAACACCTATCTGGTGGCTGATAGCCCCCTCTCCGCGCCATTCGTTGGATGAGGCTTGATCTCTATTTAATAAAGAAAGGAATTGAAAACACCGGAATCAAAAGTTATAACAATTATCTGAGTTTACTGGTAGGAAATAAAACACGTATACTTAGTTATACAGAGTACTCCGGTTTTCAGGCTTGTGATGCGGTTTACAGGTAGACAGACCAGCTTTCAGAAAACGAGAAGTATGGACTCCAGGTTTGTGATGCGGTTTACCGTCTCTAGACCAGCTTTCAGCAAACCAGAAGCATTTCACATACAAAAACAACAGTATTCATATTCATATTTTGGGGCGGAGATGTGTTGACTTTTCCCTTCCACTTTTACTCCAAAGCGAATTAGAGAGTCCGTGAGGAGGAGCTGCTCACATCCCCCAGGTGTTTTTACTGGTTGGATTCACTTCTGGTCGGGTTCAATACAGCGAATCAGAGTTCTGACCAGAACGTGAGATTCTAAAGTTCCACAAGGTCAAAGTCAATCTTATCTCTGCCCCGATATCCACTCCCTTACTTTCCCATGGGATCTTTCACATAAACTATTCTTTCTCATACAATTAAACCTTGTGCACAAATATAATGATGTCCATAAGGAACCTTGAAAAGAACATGTGTGAAAAGGAGCTGTGTGTGTGTGAAACAGGATCTCTGGGTCAGTGAGTTGTAAGTGAGAATATCATTTCTATATATGTGATTACTTAAAACAGTTCAAACAATACATGTTCACTAAAATACAATTCAAAATAATACATGTTTACTTCAATACAGTTTAGAATCATATCTTTTTACTTCAAGATGTAATACGGTTTCCTGATAAACGTTTTGTTTGATAGGTCTCAGCTGTGGAGAGCATGTGCTGCAGGGAGGTGGGATGCACCTCGCACAACGCACCCAGGAACGAAATCTAGCTCCAGTCCTTTTCCTGTTAGGGAAACTGTGGACTCGATGTCCTGACAGGCTGGAGTTTGTGCAACCTGCACAAACTCCAGCTCACCATGATTAAAAATTGTGAAATGCAATGTAAAATTACCGAAAAAATACCAGCTAACTAAATCACAACTGCTCAAACCAACTACAAACTACTACCGCGGATTGGGCAGAGAAGGAGTCCGAGAAAGTTGCTCCCCCATGTGACGTAATATGACGCGTTTGACGTATGACGTTTTAAAAAAGCAGTTTTTAGTAGCTGAGCTCAAAACGGCTCCTTTCTCGTCTGATTTCCTGCCCTTATGTCTCGTAAAACATATCAAATCCTGCATTAACCTTTTTAATTGTAATTTCCATGCAAGGTTAAGCATAAATCTAGTAAAAAAAAAACCTGCAAGTTGCTCTTTAAATAATTGTGTCATCAAAATAATTAAAGAGAAGTTAAAGAAACTAAAACATAGTTATAATTCTGCCCTCTGAGCCGCTGAGTTCCTCATGACTTGGCCTTCACGAAGAGTTAACTTTTGAGTCAGACAGCTATCTCACATTTCTAATGTTTATTAATGATTTACTGTGAGTGCAGATTATTATTTGAGCTTCAAGGTTTTTTTTTTACAAAATATTGTATCCATGTCACGTCTTGAGAGGGTTATTTGTGAATATACTAGCCTACGTTTTGCCCTGTCGACCAACCAACGCAGCTATTTCACGTTTTTTTGTGAGACTGGGTTGGATATTTCACCTAAAATGAATGTTACCATACTGAAATTGTTGTGTGCTCTTTTCTCTTTACAGTGAAAACGATCTGCATGTCTTCAGCATCGGGCTCGGTAGGCCTATCATTTTTCTGGGGTGTGTTCAGGATTCAGGAAAGTTGCTACAATGTCAGATAGGAAATATTCAGCCTGCTGGAAAAGGGCAAAAAGATTAGAGGAAAAATGTGCACGTGACCAATTAGCTGCATCAGAGCTTTTACTGACAAACCGTCCTCTTCAGTGTCCTTCACTGCTTTCTCCTCTACAAGAACATACAGAAGGGGGGGCTTCTGTGGAACCAAATGGTACAGTTGAGTTACTGTCCAATGGCAGCAATATGGAAACTAACCCCCAACTCAGACATTCCATTGCACAGTAGTGATGGGATTTATGGCTCTTTGAAGGGAGCCGGATCTTATGGCTCCGTTCCTTTCAAAGAGCCGTTCAAAAGAGCCGTTCTAAAGAGCCGTTTTGTTAAAGGGGGCAGGGTTACTAGATTTATCTGCGAAATAATCACCAGGATAATGATTGACTGTATTGCCATTTGCCAGACCTAATGTCAATAATCTGCATTGTAAACACGACACAAGGTGGCGCCATATCCATGTCATTCATGTCAGTGAATGTATTACTTTGAATTTACCCTCTGTATGTGTTAAGTAAATAAAGTTGCCTTGCCTTGAATGAAATTCACGCAACTCTTAATATTAGAACACTTTTTATTGGCAATATACAATTTACAATAAACTTTTGTGCAAAACATATTTTATTGCAAATCGAACAACACCAAAAACATTTAGGAATAAATAGGAAAACTACTTCTGAACAATATTTAAAGTATTATAAAAACAGAGTAAAATAAAATAGAGAAAAATCTGTGAGCTGCTTTGTCAAAAACAGGAGATGAGCTGCTCCTGGCCTATGGCCTGCTTGCTGCTTGAGCATGCATTATGCCATCATCTATGGCAAATTTGCATTAAGGAAAGCAAGTTCCCTCACTTTTGAGGGCTTAAGGCGATTTCTCCTCTCTGATACTATTTGTCCAGTCTTCAAGAATATTCTCTCTGACGGAACTGACGTTGCCACAATGCAAAGCCTTTCAGCCATGAGCTTGGTGAGCCTGGGGTATAAGGTGGCTCGACTTTCCCACCACTTAAGAGGATCTGAGGATTTTGGAAGAAGAGGCTCCTCTAGGTAAGACCGCACCTCCATGATGGCATCTGCTGTGGGATTCCTTGTTGACACTGCACCAGCGACACGGTCATGGAAATACCTCCAAACAACTGATCCTTCTGCAGCACTGCCTGCTCCTTCCTGTTGATCTGGTTGCTGGCTGGGTTCGCTGCTGCTGAGAGTGACTCTTCCTGCTGCAGTTGCTATTCTCTGGAAAGCCTCATCTGCAGCTCTGGCATCCCCGAATGCCACCTTTTTGAATCTTGGGTCAAGTGCCGTAGCATCTCCAAGGGTGTGGTTATATTCCATTCTGAGGAATCTACTTGCCATGTTTGCACATAGCGAGTTCCCCAAATCTGATGCTTGTTGTGTTGTTGCACTTCCCTGGTAGCTGACTGTGACTTTCTGCAGTCCCTTTGCCAGCAATATTACCATTGAGGCGGTCACGTAGCTAGTGAGAAAAAAACAAGGAATATTGAGACAATTATGTGTTAAGTGTTACCAACAATGACACACTATACTATATACACTGGTATCTATATCATTTATATAATACAAATAAAATAGTCTCAAACATTCATAATTTGTTATCTGGTATTTTTGCATGCATGCTATAGAAAGCTTCAGCTGACCAACTCTAACTAATAACACACCTTTCTGCACTGATCTCAACAGTGACTTCTTGAAAGGGCTCCAGGATAGTGCACACCTCCTGCAGTATGCTCCATTCTTCTTGGGATAGAGGGCTGACTGATGCATTTGTGATGGCCAGGGTGGAGATAATGGCATCCTTGGATTTCAGAAAACTCTTCAACATGTCATATGTAGAGTTCCATCTTGTGATGCAGTCCTGTTTGAGTCGTAGCTCTGCCATCCCCATTTGGTTTTGAGTGGCCTTCAGTTTTTCTGCACCCACTGTGCTCCTGTGAAAGTATTCCACCACCTCTTTCACTTTATCCAGAATGGGTTTTAGGCCTTTGAGGGAATCTCTGGCAATCAAATTGATAGTATGTGCCAGGCATGGAAGGTGGGTCCATTTTGCTATTTGTATAGCCTTTGTAATGTTAGCAGCATTGTCAGTTACGCAGCAAACCACTTTACCTTCCACTTTCCAATCTTTTGCAACATTGAGAAGCTTTTTGGCCAGATTGTCTGCTGTGTGCCGTTCACTAAATTCAAAACAGTCCAATAGGCAGGAGGACATCTTGAAATCTTCAATGAAGTGGCATGTTACTGCCATAAATGAGGTTGTAGCCCTTGATGTCCAACAGTCTACGGTTAAGCAAACTGCTGACAGTTTAGACACCTTTTCCTTCAGTGATGCTGCTTCTCTCTGATACATGTTTGCAATTGTCTGGGATACTGTCTTCCTTGATGGAAGACTGTAGGAAGGGTTGAGAGCATTGCTGTATCGCTTGAATCCTTTGTCTTCCACAATACTGAATGGCTGGAAGTCAGTTGCAATCATTTTAACAAGCTCTTCATCTATCTTACCTTGTCTCATTGGGGTTATGACAGGTGCTACATAACTGTGGAGATGAGTCTGTTTTGTTTTAGGTATTGTGCCAGTGGTTCTATGAGAGCTTGGTGCCTGGCCAGGCACTAATGTAGGCCTATTGGTAGTTTCAGATGATGACTGACTTGATGTGGTCGGGGTTTCAGCAGAAGCACTGGCGCCGTCTCCGTCATTATTATTGGAACCTTGTTGTCTCAGCTCGGCCACTTGCACCGTCGGATGCTGTGTTTTTAAGTGGCGATGAAGATTATTGGTTGACCCTGCTTTAAATGATATTTTTCCTTTACAAATGGTGCACTCCGCTTTATCACTGCCTGGATTTTGTTTAAAGTGCATCCAAATGCTGCTGCGTTTTCGCGTTTGGCTCATTATCTATCCGCAAAACACGTGGGACGTCTATCTGTCCTATACCACCACTTGTTATGGCTTCTCTCTCGCGTGTATTCCGTTAAGACCCACCCCATCTCACTCCTCGTGCTGAAACCTACCAATCAGAGTAGGGGCGGGTCTTCACAGAATACGTTTAGGGAACAAAATCAAGCTTTTTAAAAGGCGAGTGCAGTGGCGGCTGGTGGTCTTTTATTTTGGTGGGGCTCTTGACGTACCGGAAGTGACCTGCCGGAAGTGACCTACCGGGGGGGTCCGGGGGGTTTACCCCCCCGGAAAAAAAATTCGAGAAATGACCCCTTAAATTATGACTTCTGGTGATGTTAGAGGGGTGGGGAAAGGAGAAATCGAGGCTTAAAAATATGAGAAGACTGATCAATACCTCCATAATCTTCAGTGTGGAAAATATTATTTATCAACCTGAACATCTAATACTTTACCAGGAATTTGTATTCTCAGAACTGGTCCGCATTTTTCTTTCTTAAAACTGTTCATGTTTTATGAACCAACACCTCCACCAAGTGGCTTTACAGTGAACTGCATGTGGGATATAAAATTAATAGCATATTTTCAGTAGCATTAATTATAAATATTTAAGTGGTTCAATACAAGTCACTACAGCATTTCAAACTGAACTGTGAATAAATGCAATTTAAAAAAAATAACCACAGCACAAAATGTCATAAATTGTGTTTTTTCTTTGTTTCTCTGAGGATTATTTACAAACAGGTTTATTTACATATAGCAATAACTCAGAAATGAAAAAGCTACATCGTCTAACACGAACAACCAGTTAGCATAATGATAATATATGTGTTATGTACAATGTAACTGGCAAGGCTAGAGCAAGAAAGAACATAAAGTTTGCAAAAGGTTTAAATAACTTCAAGTATCTGTCTTCAGATTACGTGGAGGTTTTAGTCCGATGGGAAGCAGATTTTAAGCGACACCGAAGATAAACCAAAGATGTGGTGGAGCTGCAAACCGTGTAGTGTTGCTGGGACAGGAGCTATAACCGTTGGAAAATACATCACAGACAATGCAACAAACGTGGAGACAGAACAATCACTTCTGTGATAAATGCCCACTTATTAATAAACTTCTAACAACCATGGGAAACCTACTCTCTACATATAAAGTGATATCCAGCTTATTGGCCTATAGCACCTTTTTTACTGCTTTGAATAACAAAATGTGCAACAGGCAGAAAAAAGACAAAAGGAAACAAGAAACAACTGTTCCTCTGGGGAAAATGAGTCGAACGCAACAGGTTTCCAAACAGTACTCATGTTCCTGGACTTTGTGGTTGAACAAAACATCTTAGGTATCCAAAAGTAACTTCACAACATTCTGCATTAATTATGCATTAACATTAATTGTCTCTCTAATGAAACGCATTTTTTTAAGGGTCGGCCATCTGTGTTTGCTGCGAGAGCTTGTGTGTGTGTGTGTGTGTGTGTGTGTGTGTGTGTCTATTTGTAGAGGAATTTTGCCCTTCTCTCCTTCTGAGTGGCAAACCTCTCAATGACTCTGGTGTTGAAGTCAGGAATGCTCCTAATGAGTTTTTTCTCAATTGACAGCATAGCCAGAGCATTCAGGCGATCCTGTGTCATGCTGTTCCTCAAGAAAGTCTTTATCCTTTTCAGAGTGGAAAAGCACCTCTCTGCCTCAGCCGTAGCCATGGGTGTGGTTACAAGAACCTTCAGAAGACTGACAGTCTCTGTAAATGTCTCCTGCAGATTATTGTCAAGGAAGAACTGGAGCAGAGTAACAGCACCACTGCAAGCCCTGAACTGGTCATTGTCATAGACGAGGGACAGTTCCGTCTTGAGCTTTGCCTTGTCCAGTAGAGGGTAGGCCTCCACAGTTGTTTCCAGCGCTGCTTCAGGGAATGTTCGGCTGTGCTGCTGGAACAGGTCTCCTTGCAGGAGGGTGGAGCTGATGAGGTGTTTGGTGAAGGAAAATCTCTCCTTTGCGTGACTCAGTATGGTATCACATACCTATGAAATAATGCACAATGAAAAAATCAAGACATAATAAATAACAGAATCACCTTTTCACATCTATCAGTCATAATGTCATTAGTGTCCCCTATAAGATGTGTAACAAACAAAGAGCTTTCTTGTGAATGGAACCTATCAGAATAACAGGACATCTATCTGAGCATCAACAGAACAATATTACTGTTTAAAATTAAGTCACTACAATATATACATTTAATGACTATGTTTACACTTCATTCATTTATTGTTGGGCCCTTTCTGTCCACTGTGGTTGCTTCTGGAAGCCTAAACCTTTTCTGATCTGTCTTGATCCCCTTTGAAATGTAGAGACTGTGGGACACTTTTTGCAGTTTAGGCCTTGTTAAGTGTATACAATTCAGAATGTAATAAGCAATAGGCCTTTCCATGTAGATATTTTAACTAGCCTACCTATTTATTTAATTTACAGAAAATGGGCTTTCTTGTGAAATGTATCATTATTGTGATATGAAATGACCTATATTATGAAAGGAGCTTTTAGTCATAGAACACGTTCCTATTACTGCTTACCTCTCTAGCCAACAGCTGTTGCTCTTCATGTCCAAGTCCCCTCCGTTTCTTTGTGGGCAGCTGCTGAGATCCACTGCTTTCACCAGAAGGAATGGAGTCCCTGATCCAAACCACAAGTAACCATGTACAATTACTCATTGTGGCAAGAATTGACAAATTAACTTGACTATTTGAAATAGTAGTCAGAGATACACCTTATAAACGTTATATAATATATACATTTCCAGTAAGCCTGTTTAAGATATTTAAACAAGTATGTGTGAGTTGGTCTATTGTGTTCAGCTAAATCACATTTAGGTTTCACAGATTTCCTATAATAAGCACATCTCAGCCATTGTAAATAATGATTTACCTGATTGTTTGTATGCTGCTGGTGAACCTCTTGATGAGTCCTGTGATGTAGACAGAGTCGATGTTCCTCTTCTGCAGTTGGCTAAACAGCATGTCTACATGTGGCATGATCTTGTGGAACAATGTCAGGAAAAAGCAAAAAACTTCATCTTCCATCATTCGCACAAAGCCCCCGGCTTCTCTCACTGTTATGGGATCAAAGTCACCTGAGTCTCTGATCGTCTGGAAACACCTCAGGATGTTCTCCTTGTGCTCATATACAGTGTTAACAGCACGACTGTGAAAGTTCCATCTTGTTGTGGAAGTGCCAGGAAGTCTGTGTGCCACCACTTGATCCAGGATCGCAGTTCGCTTGAATGACCTGGAGAAAAATGCAGCAAATCCACCAAGGTCTGAAAAAAATGTTCTTATCTTGGGGATGTGGGATGTTGCCTGCTGCATAATTAGGTTCAGCTGATGCGCATAGCAGTGGATGTAGTGCGCACTACTGTACACATCCTTCACTTTCCGCTGAACTCCACCTTTAGCTCCCCTCATCACCGCTGCACCGTCATAGGCTTGGGCGATTAGTTTGCCCTGTTGTCCATCGGGGAGGATAGTGCCCAGCCTCTCCATCAGCGCGGTGGCAACTGTGTCAGCATTCGCATTCTGAAGAGGAATGAACTCAAAAAAACGCTCCTGGACGTTGTTATGCGGGTCGATGTAGCGTAGCACAAGCACTAACTGGCAGTGGGTGGAAATGTCAGTTGTCTCATCCGCCTGAATAGCTAAATAACTGGCATTTTTTACTTCCTCCAGAATGTAGTCTTTACAAACTGATAACATGCAGTCCAAAAGTTCATTTTGCACCGTCTTTGAGGTGCCTTTGAAAACCGTAGCCGTTTTAAGGTGATCCTCCAACACGCTATCTAACGAGGCCAGTAGATTAACTAAACCCAGAAAAACGCCGGGGTTGTCGGATGTGTCAGCCTCGTCGTGGCCACGCAAAGCCAGGTCAAAGCCCCCACAAAATTTCACACAATCAATTATTTTAGACAAGACGTGCCTATTCTTGTCCACTTCTTCATTGTGCTTTTTCACCGAGATCTTGTACCCTTGATCTAGCTGTGCGGCTATGTTAGCTTTGCCTAGCATGGCTAGCTTAAAGGTGTTTGTCATGTGTGCCTTAGTGCACTCGTGCTTTTTAATTTTGTTGGACAAATGCTTCATATCGTTTACTCCTATCACAGTCCACGGGCACATTGTATCTGTCCCCGGCTGTTTGAAGAGCAAGCATGGGAAACAAAAGACAGCATTTACCTGTTTGCATCCAGCTAGCCAAGCCTTTCTTGTGTACCAGCTACTTGTGAAGCCTCGTGTATAAATTTTGTCTTTTTCACGAGATTGCTGCGATATATTCAAATCGGGTTGATCCGGTCCAAGGTCTTTAAGCAACAATTTATCTGCCAAACTTCTCCTTTCGAAAGGATTGGAGATTAGCTCTTGAACAGAATTAGGCGAGGACCGAGGTCCGGAGACTCCACCTGCACACGAAGCCATCCTCATCAACTACTGCGTCAACCGGATACGAGTCACTGTCCAAACTACTCCCAGACTGCACTGGGCGCTGACATTGGCGCCCGGTGACCGTCATCTTTGACGACGCTGATTGGCTGAAATTATATTTTCGCGGCATAGTTTACACGTTACAGATAGCAACAGTCAGCTGCTGGTGGCTGCTGCTGCACTGGTTGAAGGCTCCTCTCTTAGCGCCCAGACGAGAGAAGGTGCATGGGCAAGGCCAGGCAGGAAACATGTGACTTATCAGTAACTTTAGACATCGTAACACAATTTTAAACGAGATTTTATTGTAGATTATACATTTTACTGATACCAATTATATAATATTTACCTTGTTCATTAAAAATAAAAATAAAAACATATATTTTTTTAAACATATTTTTTTTTTTAATTTTAATTTTAATTATTATTATTTTTTTTTTTTTTCAATATGGGAAGAGGTGGGGCGGCGCCCCTAGCGCCCCTATGGACCGGCCGCCACTGGGCGAGTGGATTTTGACAGGCAGTGAGTGCGGACCAACGATTGAACGATAAAAAGAACGGCTCTCACCAAGTACGACTCGGTTCCCCTCGTTCGTACCAAAGAGCCGTTCAAAAGAATCGGCTCGTTCGCGACCGACACATCACTATTGCACAGTGGGCAAAGGAATTGAATGTAAAACACAATGCAGTTGATTCTTTGTTAAAGATTTTAATAGCAAATGGACACTCAGAGCTGCCAAGGACAGCAAAAACACTGCTTGACACCTGCGAAGGTGTTGAGGTTGAGGAATGCAGCAGTGACGTGCAGTCAGTGGAGGCAGGGGAGGCAGAGCCTCACCTGTCATACTCCAATGTAACGGAAAAACAACTAAAGAAAAACGAAATAGTAATAATAATAAAATGTCTCCACTGATCTGTGTTGTAAGTGTGATTTATGTATGATTCTAATCGCTTTTTATAGTCAAAATCAGCAAATTTGCCGAGCTCCGCTACGGGAGCGATGACAAGTGAGGCAGGGGCGTGCTCTGCCTCTCGTAAGCCCACAGTAACTTGCTGGAGCGCGGGCACTAATGCAGCGCGGGCACTTATTTTGTGAGCGCGCTCAAGCCATTTACTGTGGGCTGAGTTGAGGCACAGATGAGATCTGCCTCACCTCAGAATGCGTCACCCCACAGAAACTGGCTGGAAAGCGGGCCCTAAGCGCATGCCTGTTACCATCTCACTGTAGGTCACCAATGTAATGTTTGTAGATCCCTTTATTACATTTATCCTCGCCATCCATAGTCTCTAAATAACTTATTTCACGTATATATGATATTTAGGCTCGCTGGTATCAACGGCAATGAAAATGCACCAGGGGAGGCAGCCATAACCTCTGCCGCACTGAAGGGGGCGCACGTGAGCCCACAGGTTCTTGTTGCTACTGTAATTCTACGCAGAGACGGTAGACGTAACAACAAACTAGACTTTTGAAACTACAGGAAGATAAGGAGGACTTTTACAAAAAAGTAATAGAGATTGTTGTCCAGAAGGATAGCATGGACTTCATCTTCAAGTCAAGGTAAGACCACATTTGTAATGAAAATGGGATCTTACTAAGAAAGAACAATCCAATATTTAGATTTTGGGTATCCTTTTGTTGAACAGTCTGTTTAAAATGAATCGAAGCATCAGACTAAAAAAGCTTTTGAAAATAACCGAATATTTCGATTAAGGTCAAAATATAATATTTGTAAATCTGACTCAGTGCCTCACCAGCCATGAACCTCACCGCACGTCACTGGAATGCAGTATATCTACCTTGGCTGCAAAGACCAGCTCCTGAAACATTTGCAAATGTATCCTCCACAGGACATGCATGAATTATATTTCATTGACATTTCCCTCAATATCGATGGTTTTCCGCTTTTCAAAAGCAGCAGACAGACGCTGTGGTAGTGTTAATTTCGTTGACTAAAACTATGACGAAATATGTTCGTCAACGACCTTTTTTTCCATGACGAAAACGAGACGATGACGAGACTGCACCGACGGCAGTAAACAATAACTGTAACGAAATCATCATGCAATATCATTGACGAAAACTGACGAGACGAAAATGTAGTTTACTAAATAAAAACTATGCCAAAATCTCTCTTTACTTTCGTTGCCGAAAAATGAGGAGACGAAATATTATCAAAAATAACGTTACAATCTCTGATAGTCAGTTTTTCTCCCAGCAGTTCCATTTCCGGTGCTGCGGCTGGGCAGCAGCTGTGTGTCTGTGCTGCGCGCGGCGGTACATTTGAATTACACCGGGCAGCGGCACACTATGAACTGTCAGGAAGACTCGGGTCTAACTCATGGTCTAACTAACCTTATTTAACAGAAAATAAAATGGCAACAACACGGCTTGGGAGCAGTGGTCGCACTCGCGTTAACCGAATACCCCCCCGTCAGCGCGAGTGAGTGATAAATTGTGCACTCGACGGGTAATAATGGATTATGACGGAAATGTTATGATCCTGTCCATCAAAATGACTGACAACGAAAAAGTCTAACGCCACCACTGCTTGGGAGAAAGAAACAATGTGATATTTGGGCCCATTTTCGCTACAATGAGGCGGAGAAAAAAAGCGAATGCATTGTTTTATCAGAAGGGAAGCAATGGGGCCATAACACAGCTGGTAAAAACACCACAAACCTGACCAGATACTCTCTGCAAAGCTGCATTCTTAATCATTCAGCCTGTGTTTTTCATCAAATAAGGACAAGATATAATTTTATTGTGAAATAAGTTTGACTAAAATGACAAATTATTGGTTTTGGCTAGACTAGTTTGACTGAAATGTTCTATATAATCTGATGACTAAAAAAGACTCAACAGTTTTCATTGACAAAAAGTAGACTAAAATAATTAGTTTTCTTTGACTAAAATAAGACTAAAATGCTCAGGGGACTCATTTATAACGCCTTGCGTGGGATTGACGTAGGAAGGTTGCTTACGTAGTACAAAGCACAAAAATAGGTACAGAAATTTTCCGCCATTTTCCGATTCACAAAACATTGCGTACCGGCGAGGGAAGTGCGTACGGCACTCCCTACGCCTGTTTCCCTTGATAAATCACAATCGACTCGTAACGCCCATATTTGCCTATACATAGTCAAAGAAACGCCCATTCATTCATTCATTTTGACTGACTGCATGAAGAAGATCGCAGGAAATTACGATAGAACAGCTAAAAAAGACATCTCACACCGTGTCAGATTTTGGTTATTGTGGGGAGGTCGAGATAAATCATATTGTTTGGTGGATGCAGTTTGAACCAGAGTAGCAGCATGGAGGTCGGATCGTCACCAAAATAAATAAATAAGTGGTCCGAAAAAAGTTAATGACAAAAAAAATACACATAACCTTCCTCAGGCAGTGTGTTTGTACCGGGGACAGGAGCCCCTTGATGAGAAACTGTAAGAAATGATCGGGAATCCCTCCGGAGTGGAGTCATGACGACTGGATCTGAATTATTTTTGTTGTATTTGGTGGTTTCGTGTTCCAGCTGTCGATCAGCAACTATATATCCATAATCCACCAGTTAAAGGAAATACAACTAATGTGTTGTGTTATATTAGCTGTACAATTTACCACATATGGTGTTCTTAGTTTCCATACCTCCTGTGTTTTACGAGCGACTTATCAAGTCTTGGCAAACGGCATAAAACACGATTAAACGTGATAGTATATAAAACCATACTCGTATCTACAACCTATAGAAATGCAAAACGGCGTCAGTTTAGACGTAATTCTGTCCTCCTGCTTACCGCATCATTTATGAGAAAACATTTCATAACATTAACACAACATATTCGAGGTGGTTTTAAATAGCATATCCGTATTTATTTATTTCTCCAAGTTATGTTTTTGTGTGCACTGAGGAGTCTCAAACAGGCGTTTGTTTAATTGATTGATTGATTGAAAAGTTTATTAACAGCTTGTATATTGGGTACAGTACAGTACAGCTCATTTAAAGATTGGCTTTAATCAATGTTTGAAAATGAATTCTTCATATTTGATAAATGAGGTAACATTTTATTTATGGTATTATTTCCACATATTTCTCTCCATTCTTCCTTCTGCCAACGGTGTCGCAGTTTCTCGTCTCTCCCGTTTGTGTGCTTAGTGCGTACGCATGGGTTAGAGTTTGCGTGGAGGACAGCACATTTTCCCGTCAAGTTAGTATTTTATAAATCGCAAACATTGCGTAGAAACTGGCGTACGCCATTTTTTGAGCGTATATCCCTTTATAAATGAGGCCCCAGACCTTTAGTCGACTAAATCTTGACTAAAATATTTACTGTTTTAGTCGACTAAAATAAGACTAAAATGCTCAGACTTTTAGTCGACTAAATCTTGACTAAAATATTTACTGTTTTAGTCGACTAAAATAAGACTAAAATGCTCAGACTTTTAGTCGACTAAAACTTGACTAAATAAAAACAGGATGAAGGTGACTAAATATGACTAAAACTAAAAAGGAAATTGAACACAGGACTAAGATTAAAACTAAATTAAAAAATAGCTGACGAAATTAACACTACGCTGTGGCCAGTATTGTGCAAATTACATTTATCTCCTCCCTCAGTTTTTCCATTGGCTCTCTGTTTTGGTTTGTCAAAACCAACAAATCTTGACTTTCTTGATGATGTTGTTGGTGACCTTAGCAGTATTATGGAAAATGGACTAGAGAATGGCAGTGGTTTGGTTAGGGTGAAGCTGCGTTGTGTTACATGTGATGCCCCAGCCAAGGCTCTTGTGAAGTCCACAAAGCTGTGTTCAGGGTATTATGGCTGTGACAAATGTACACAAAAGGGATTGTGGGATGGCCATCGGGTGATCTATCCTGAAATCACCAATCTAACATTGAGAACTGATAAAACATTCCGAGATCAGTCTCAGGAGGAACATCACCGGCATTCAGGTGTGTCACCATTTTGCCAGCTCCCGATAAACATGGTTGAGCAATTCCCTGCAGATTATATGCACCAGTGTTGTCTTGGGGTCATGCACAAAATGATCCTTATATGGATGAGGGGACCACAGGGAGACAAATTGTGCTTAAAGGCATTATTTCCGAGCAGCTGTATGAGCACTTCTTGGTTTTTAGTGTGGCATTATCCATCCTTGTTTGTCCAAGACTGGCAAAACAGTACAATCACAATGCAGAGGAGTTATTGGTGTACTTCATTGCACAGGGAAGGCATTTGGAGATGAGTTCCTTGTCTACCATGTTCACAGTTTGGTACACCTTGCATCGGATGCAAACCTTTATGGCAGTCTTGATGAGTGCAGTGCTTTCTCTTTTGAGAATTACTTGCAACAGCTGAAAAAATTGGTCCGTTCTGGGCGAAATCCTCTTTCACAGATTGTGAGGCGGTTTGGGGAAGCAGATAAAGTCAGAAAGATACATCCAGAACCAAAACAAACTGTACAAATGAAAAAAAAACAACAATGTCTTCACTCTTAGTGATCTAGAGCAGTGGTTCCCAAACGGTGTGCCGTGGGATTTTGTGACAACCATACGTTATTATTACAATATACAACTACACAAAAATAATTATTTTTTTATTTACTATATCAGTACTTTGTATGCACTCATTTCATAATACAGAGGCAAACTCTATACCTAAAAACAATTATTTAAAAAAAAATCCTCACAGAACCCCATATTTCGCTGTTAACGCAGTTGCAGGTGGGAATTATAAGACCGTGACACATCGAAGGCTGAAGGACAACATTAAAACAGAGAAACACGCAAGAGGGAAAATGGAGCGCTTTCTTGTGCGGAGCATAGGGGTGTTGAAAATAATCGTTTCTACAATGCATTGCGATGCGGACGTGGACGATTCGGTCTCGATGCAGTGACGGAAGATAACCGATTATAGCGTAGTAACGTTGCTTCCTGATTTTCCGGCCGCGGCTTTACTATAATGTTTTTTTTTCTGTCACTTTAATATCAAATCGGTCGGTGACGCAGAGATCAGGGAACAGACTGACAGCGGCACCAAACACGGAGCAGTCTGCTTTATCCACCAACACAAGAACACCAGTCCAGAACCAACAGCAGAAGGACCCGCTCTGAATCACTCCATGTCGCTGCGGCTCAGAGACACAAGGATTTATGTTTTTCAAAAATAATCGCGTTACAATCATGTCAGGTTTTTGGTGGATTTAATTAAGTCTTGGATTGCAGAGTATGAATGTCCTCTAGCAATTTTCAGACGATATTATTATATACGTGTGTAAGGTTTGTGAAGGCAGGAGGAAAAAAGCTTCCGCGATCACCGTCTCCTCTCCGTTCCTCCAAACCCCGCCCCCTCCCTGAAAATAATGAGTGACAGGCTGATAGTGACCCGATAGAAACTTTATTATTCACTTAATCACTGATTGAGATATAATGAAGCTAACTTAATCTCATGCATTATGTAACAGTAAGACAGAGAATGTAAGTGTGCACCCACATGCAGTATTTTTGTTTGTATATGCTGTTGTAAATACTCCTGTTGTCTGCTGTGTTCAGACTCAAGTCCTGTGTGTGATGCCACATTCAGGACATTCAGTGTCCTTTCTTTAACAGAAGACCGTTGCTAGAAGCTGCAGCTAGACTGCAGAAGCATTAGTTTTTTGTTTTTGAGGATGGAACAACTTCACACACAGATATAGGGAGGCTAGACATATACAATTAATTTATTTTGGTTTATAAATTAATGTCAAGACATTTATGTTATTGATTTCTGAAGCACTTTCTAAATAATAAAAAGAGAGTTCATATGTATTTACTGCATGTATGCATTGATGAAAAATAAGCCATGTGCAGTAATATAGAAAATTGAGGATGCAACGCATTGGTATGAATCGTGATGCATCGTGATGCATCGGGATATCGAATTGAATCGAATCGTTGACAGGATAATCGTAATCGAATCGTGAGACCAGTGAAGATGCACAGCCCTAGCGGAGCAAACTACCAACCACCAGTGCAGAGACTGCACCGAAAGAAAAGAGGAAAAAAACTGTCAGCAGACAGTATCATGAAAGTTACCTGTCTTATGGCACTGCAGGCGAGGCAGATTTTCCCTACAAATAGATGAATCTACTGACATAAGTGGGGCTGCCCAACTTCTGGCAAACGTCAGATATGTTGATGTTGACTCTATCAAAGAGACGTTTTTCTTTTGCAAAGAAATGGAAAGCCATACTACGGGAGAAGAAATATTCAGGGTAACTAATAACTATTGAACACTAGAACCGCCAACGGGTAAATTTTACCCACAGCTGTTTTTTGATTGTATGTAACTTTTTTTCAATAAAATATTAAAGTCTCCCAGTCCGTGACTTTTCCTGAAAGTGTGTTATGTAGCACCCTCTGTTGTTAAAAATTGTCAATATGAAGTCAGATTGAAAAAATCACCCAAAAATGTGCCATTTATACCTATATCCGCCAGCAGGTAATATTTACCTCATCGAAAATGCAGCGTAAACATGACGTGTTGCTATAGCAACGCCTTTTGTCTACTGCGGTTCCTTATAGATAGAGAGATAGATTGAGAGAGAGAGAGGTAGATAGATAGATATATATATTGATAGATAGATAGAGAGAGAGAGAGATAGACAGATATATAGTTATAGATAGTGTAACATCTTGGCGAATACAAGATCTTGGATGACTGAGCTCACGTTGAGGACGTAATGCATGTGTGCAGGTTACGTGCCAGCTGAATAAAGATGGACACTCGGTATGAGAGAAGTAGTCCGCGTCGTCTGTTTATGTAGACAATTATATGTCCATAGAACAGAACATTACAGATAGATCGATAGATAGTTATAGATAGATAGAGAGAGATAGAGAGAGATTTGTACCTAAACAAAACACAAGTCTAACACCAAGTGTTTAAATCAGCACTGGTAGCGATATTTTATACTTCATGCTATCTGCACAAACTATATCATGAAAAGCTGAGAGTCCACAGATTCTATTGGTATAAGTTTCATCCCTGTGCGATCAAAACTCACTGTTCTGCATGATAAATAAAATAACATTGTATCTTGAAAATCAATAGCGGGTAAATGTTACCCGTTGGCGGTTTTAGGTATACAGCGACCTCTGGCGGTTCTAGTGTTAAAAGAGAACAGTCTGACCTGGAATATGTGCGTCAGTCTTTGCACAGATGGTGCGCCAAGCATGACGGGGAGAGTGAAAGGATTTATTGCTAAGGTGAGAGCACAAAACCCACATATCGTGACAAACCACTGCATTTTGCATAGAGAGGCATTAGTTGCCAAAACCATGCCCCCGGAGTTGACTGAGGTGCTGAATCAGGCTGTGCAGATGGTGAATTACATCAAATCAAGGCCCCTGAAATCTCGCCTCTTCTCCCAGCTGTGCGCCGAGATGGGAGCCGACCACCAAAGCCTGATCCTCCACAATTTTTTATTTTGTGACCTGTCTGGTTTAAATGAGTGTGTTGCTGCTTTGTTGAAGCCTAATTTGATAAAGTTTCAAATTAATTTCTGAAATATTTCGTTAATAAATATTTCATGAGTAATATAGTTGTCTGTCACATTTTATTTGGCATTAGTAAATAATTATGCACATTTACAGATATTTTACATGATATGAGTGATAACACGTGTTATAAGGGCTATTTTGCACAATAGGTGTGCCTTGAGATTTTTACTTGTCCTTTGGTGTGCCTTGGGCACAAAAAGTTTGGGAACCACTGATCTAGAGTGCTGTGAAGTTGTTGCAGTCTCCAGTGTGACAGAACACGGGGAAAAGATGTTGCTCTGTCGTGTCTTTGATCAACTTGAGCCATACTTCATGCAGCCTTGTGACTCACGGCTGATTGGTGTCTACACAGCCAAAGACTGTAACACTCGGATGAAAGCACTTTCTGAGAGGCATTTGGGCAGGCAGGCATTCATGACTAAGGCAGACAATGGTTTGAGGATTGTAGTTACCGTGCTCCATTCTTTCTAAGGTGTTCACAGACTTCCTATACCTTCAAATTAAGTTATGCTTATGTATCACTATTCACCCTAAGTTTTTTCTAAGCAATGGCTTTTAATTATTATTTGATAGGTAGTGTGGTTTCAGAGGACACCGTTGGCTGTGTGGCTTACAACTGCCAGTTGCCATTATTGTTTTTGTTGGAAGCAACTCCTTTTTTCCTCAAATATACATTTTGTTCATGTTTTCCGATGTGTGGAATTACATCCCTGTCAGATCCCACACTTCCAAAGAGTAAGTGTAGGAAAATATATATTAATTTTAATTAGGGGTATGCACAGAGGGAAGACTATGTGACAACATCATATAATTTTTTTCTTCCAGGACAGTGATGAACAGTTTGCAGTTGTCACATTTTTGACCTCCAACACAGTGGATGTCGTACCAACTAACTGGTTAGAGAAGACGAGCAAGGTATTTCCTAACTTATGTTTGCAACATATAATGTAAGCTTGGACTGTCTTCCAGACATGCTAACTGACGATAATTTATTCTTCATTAGCATTCACTCAATCAGTTAAGCTTGATATTTGCTATGATTTAGGTGTCCTCCAGATGGAGCAGTATGTTTTTACCTAGCGATATATGTGATATCAGGGTACTAAAACACCATCGTAACTTTCTTTTGGGAATATGTGAGACCTAGCTACATGACCGACTCTTCAAATATTTAGCAACGGGCTTTTCACACACATGCAAACTTCAGCTCTGCTAAGGGGAACATGTAAATCTCTTTCCTGCAATGTTAATGAATCCTTGACCAGAACGTGAAAATGTTGCCAATAAATCCGCTGTTTATACTGATAACTGGTCAGTTAGCCCTTCAGCAATATTATACTGAAGAATAAATCCTGCAGCACCTGCTGCTCACCCCAAAAATGGGACTTGACTTGACACTTGTGCCTCAAGACTGGAAACTGAATTGGGACTCGGGTGAGGTGGACTCGGTCACACCTCTAAAGTATAGTTTATTATACAATGATATATATTGTGTTTTATATTTTCTTCAGGCTGTGTTTTGCTACTGGCCACAGAAGAACGTCACTGCCAAAGTCAAGAGGAGAGAGTTACCAGACCAAACACGTTGGGCCAAATGCAAAGTCTCCGTTCTAAAATACACAGGTATTGTATTGTATTGTACTGTTTCATCTTCAGAACTAAGCCAACGAACACCTTCTAAAAACGCCCTCATACTTCCATCGAAATCATAGCAGTGACTTTGAGGAGACCAAACTTTGTTCACTCAAACTTGGTGATGTTAGTGACAACACAAGTGCAAAAACTCCATGAAATTACCAGGTATGCTACCTGCTTTATTTGACAACAAAAATATAAAATTACTGTACAGGGTACTTTGCAACTCAGCACTGAGCGGTTAGAATTGTACGACGCACGTTGTCAGAGTGGTGCGTAGCATTCCTCAAATCAATCCTGTGTTGTTAGTGGCACCCTAAGTGCTCTCTTGTCGTTTAGAAATGACCAGCGCTGCTCTCTGCGTAAATTAAATAACAGTATTATATTATAATATATTTTACATATATTGTCTGCCTCTGCTCTGATCTTAATCCGTATTTTGTAGACACCTACAACAAGGCAAGACAAAAGGTCAACATAGCGACAGTAACTTCAAATTTGGACAGTGATCCGGAAGTGGAAACTACCAAGAAGATTGCTCCTGTTCGGTACATGGACTCAGGTAAAATATTGCTTGATGGCTGTTGTTTTCTTTCAAGAAAAATATCTAACGATACTATATGCTTACCTGACAGATATGTATGAATATCTCTCCATTAGATACAGATATAGATGAGCCCGTAGTCAAGAGTGAAGAAAATTACGGATCAGACCCTCTCAGTACCACTGATGCCAGCAATGCCTTCCTGTAAGTCAGGGGTGGGGAACCTCCGCCCCCCGGGCCGTATACGGCCCGCGAGACAATTTGATACGGCCCTCGAGGTAATTTATAAACAGACGCAAAAAAGAAATCTAGACCGCAAAATAATTAAACAAGCGAGTGCCTGTTTTTCCTGGCCAAGGTCAGGGTCCTTGAACACAACACGAGCCTAACGTGTCATCACGTGGTATATGTCTTGTCTGACAGGGGCGCAGTTCTGATGGAGAGCACCAGAACACGGCTCCGGAACTTCAGATAAGGAGCTGTACACATGCCGCAGTTTTTGCGTGGCTGTGTCTTTAGTTGAAAGCTTGTGGCGATCTGTTCATCTGTCATACTGATCATACAGTCAATAACTTTGTTGTTATTAGTATCTTATTATCTAGCTATGCTAACGAATATAAGAAGCTTTTTCTACAACCAGTGAGGTAGAGGCACATCTTTATATGATCATTATAGTTATACAAAAATAAGAGAATAAAGTAAACAGGTATAAAATACTATATGACAGTAAAAAAAAGTTGTTATTAATAAACAAGAATACAGTTTGAAAGGAGAGTGATTTGTAAAATATTCATAAAGAAAAATAAATCTGCTTACAGTTCTGTTTCATATGGGTGTTGAGAGATGTATCCATAGAGCTCCTAATATTGCTCTCAAAGTGCACCAGATTGATGCTTTTAACTTTAAAACAAATAATCTTCCCGGGGGAGCATGCCCCCGGAACCCCCTAGAGGAGGTTAGGTCCCCCCCCCCCACTTAAATCATGTCCACATGGATAGGAAACTAAATACATTTGCACACATCTTGTGTCCATATCTTTCTGTTTTGGTGGTCATGCCACAACCGTGCACGTGCATGCATGCGCGAGTCATGGTAAGATATCTGGATTAAGGGGTTGCTTTTTCTTTGCACAGCATGAAAGAAAGGCCAAATGAATGGGCTGTGATTTTAGTATTTTTAAGCACATTTTTAATTTTGATGTTGAAAAAATGTAAATGGCCCTTGAGAGGAAAAAGGTTCCCCACCCCTGCTGTAAGTAGATGGTACTGAGTAACCACAAAGTGTTTGTTGAATTTGTAAAACATTGTTTTCCTCAGGAATTGGCATAGGCCAGGCATAACTAGGGCTGTCAAAATAAAAATAAAATTACCAAATTATGTTAGAACATTACTTCCTAAAACCCCATAGATACTTGCTGCTATATTTCCAGTAAATATCACAATATTAAACGTCTTTTCTGTTTACAAAAGTACAAAAAAGTATTCTGACATTTTGTTCAACAATCATGGTAGGCCGGTCTAGGGCCTAGAACTGCATTTTATACATTCAGTTGGTGCAGCCGGCCCCTGCAAAATATTTCTTAGGTTATACTATTTCTTAATTTGAAACTTTCTAAATGTAAGCCCTCTTTCAGTCAACTGCTTTGACTTTCTAACTTGCTGTGACCATGTGTTTGTTTGTGTCATCCCATCAAGGCATTTGTTTTCAGACAACCATAATAGCCCAAGTACGTCTCACACAGTTTCAACAGTTTTGTCCTTTGAAATGTATTTAAACTAAATTGCACTTGTGTTGTATACTTAAAAAAACACAAGTAACATGTGAAATTACAGACTGTTTATTAGGAATGCACCGATACAATTTGGTCATTTAATTTCCATTTATATAGATACTGAGCAAATAACTGAGTAAAAGCGCTTATGGACCAATCTAATATTGAACCTTTTTAAACAAAAATAAGAGTTTCAAAGAAGCACACAAACACTTTATGTTGAAAACATTCTGCTTGTGATTATCATATGTTAAGCCCCAAAGACAACATTTTCACAAATAAAAAAGATTTTCTTTAATAAAAAAATGTAATTCTTTAATTTTTTTTCTTTGGATGGAATGAATACCTATGTTGATAATTCAATGTAATACACCATTTTTATAGTCTGGTACCTGAAAAAGGTCAAATGGCACTGATGGAACCAGATGTACCCAAATGTGCCGAAAGCTTATTCCGCCTGGAACTTATTTTTGCTAAACCTCTCTAAAAAGGTCAAATTTAACTTGTTTTGCCTCAATCTTGATACAGGGTACTTATTATATGTTATAGTTTGGATTCCTAAAGCTTTTAGTCTACCATCCCATCATTCAAGGGTGGTTTTCACTATAAGTAATGTTTTTTCTTTAGGCGGAGGTAAGAATTTACCTTTTTTTGCTATGTTCCATCTGAATTTATTCTGACTGAGAAACATCTATATTGATTCTGACACTTCTACATCCAATTCACAGATGTAACCTTGCTTTGATAAAAGAAATTATTCATATAACCCTTTTAGAAGTTAAGTTGTAGTCATTTGTTTTGGGCATGTCATTTTCGAGCCTGAAACCTGAAAAACAGGCTCGGGCTTAACAGGTTAACGGAATAAAGTACCTACACTAAAGAAGAATGCGTTAAAAATGGTTTGACCTGAAAAACAGGTCTATACCGCAAGATCAAGCTATCCAGTTGTAGGGGGATGCCCCCTTTTGCCCCTTCGGTAAGGAGGGATGGCAGTAGGTGTGGCATATCTCAAAAAGGCTCATATATAGCTACCTGTCAACAACATTTTAAAAACCTAGAGCAGCTACAGGGATTATATTCCAAAAACAAAAAAGGCACCGCACAGGAAGTATGATGAATCATATATCGTTCCGGTTCCGCGCTAGTGGCAGCCAGTTACAGCAGCTCTTACTCACACTGAGTAGTTTTCCTTATATTTACTTATTTTTTACCTATCTTATCTTTTTCTTTTATTGTATATACTTTGTTTAACTTATACTTGCACTATGGACGTCAGGCCTGTACTTTTTGCACTCTTTTTAGTACTGTTTATGTTCACTACCGTGTCCGGGGTTTCCCCGGCCAGTGAACATCCCATTGTTTACACTCGCGACCAGCTGTTAGCCTTCCGTAGCATGGCAATGCTAACCGGCGATAGACCCGCTGTTCCCCGCGAGCTGAGGAGAAAGAGACGGGGACGCCGTGCCGGGGCAAAGCTGCGAGCCAGGAGGAGACGATACAGACCTGTCCTTCCATCTATCACCATGGGGAATGTTAGATCTCTCCCGAACAAGATGGACGAGATCGCGGCGCTGACCCGGCATGAGAGGCAGTATCGGGAGAGGAGTATCCTTGTGTTTACTGAGACGTGGCTAACGGAGCTAACCCCGGACACTAACGCTACACTGGATGGTTTTCATCTGCTGAGGGCGGACAGGACGAGAGAGAGTGGTAAGAGGAAAGGAGGAGGGCTGGCTGTGTTTGTGAATGATAGATGGTGTAATCCAGGGCACACTATTAAAGAATGAATCTGCAACAGGGACATAGAGCTGTTAGCATGAGGCCCCACTATTTACCTCGGGAATTCACGCATGTTATCGCGATAGCTGTATATATTCCCCCCTCTGCAAACAAAGCTGAAGAGGCATGTGACGTCATCAGCTCTACTGTAAGCAGACTACAAACGCAGCACCCAAATGCTCTTCTCCTGATCTCTGGAGACTTCAATCAGGCCTCTCTCTCAAAAACTCTGCCCACTTTCAAACAATATGTTACCTGCACCAACAGAGGCAATAAAACACTGGATCTACTGTACGCCAACACCAAGGATGCATACAGCTCATCCCCCCTTCTGCCCCTGGGCAATTATGACCACAACCTGGTTCACCTCCAGCCTGTGTACCAACCTCTGGTCCACAGACAGCCGGTGCCCACACGCACCGTGAAGAAGTGGTCTGAGAAACTTAACAAGCAGCAGTGGTCCACTGAAGAGACCAGCTACCTGAATCTGGTCTTCCGAAGAGGTACAGAGGAAGCTGGAGCATAATCGGCCATTGTTGTTGTTGTCGGTGTGAGCTGTGAGGGGTTTCCGCGCGGTTTGGCTTTATGAAGCAGGCACGCAAACGGTTACGTCATGACGCAAACAATGGCGCAATGACGCAGCACCAGTCGGACTCTGGGCGGTGTGAAAAGAGCCGGAGCTAAACCGAAGAACCGGTTCTGAACCTGAAAAGCTCTAGCACGGAGCTTGAACCGGAGTTGCGTTGGTGTGAATGAGGTAACAGACACCTTTCACATCAGCGCCTGGTTCTTCTCCACCCGCTGACGACACCTTGTCGTTCACAACCAACCAGGTGAGGAGGGAACTGCAGAAGTGTAAGGCGAGGAAAGCGGCGGGTCCAGATGGCATCAGCTCAAGGCTCCTCAAATCCTGTGCGGATCAGCTGTGTGGGATTGTGGAGCTTCTATTCAACCTGAGCCTGAAGCAAGGGAGGGTACCACAACTGTGGAAGACGTCCTGTGTGGTACCTGTGCCTAGGACCCCTCGTCCCAAGGAATTCAACAGCTACCGGCTGGTGGAGCTGACCTCACAGCTGATGAAGACCCTGGAGAGGCTGGTCCTTGGACACCTCCGGCCATTGTGGCACCATCAATGGACCCGCTGCAGTTCACCTACCAGCCTGCCATCGGGGTGGATGACGCCGTCATCTACCTGCTGCAGAGGTCCCTCTCCCACCTGGAGAAGCCGGGGGGCACTGGCACTGTGAGGCTCATCTTCTTTGATTTCTCTAGTGCCTTCAACACCATCCAGCCCCCGCTCCTGGGGGACAAGCTGCAGCTCTCGGGGGTGGATCACCACCTCACCTCCTGTATGTTTGTTTATTATCATTTGAACAATGACAAATATTCTCATGAATATTAAACACAACAACCTCTGAACATTACAAATATTCGCCTCAATTCAACCTGGAACCTCTCTCATACAATACAAAGTGTGTGTGTGTGTGTGTGTGTGTGTGTGTGTGTGTGTGTGTGTGTGTGTGTGTGTGTGTGTGTGTGTGTGTGTGGACACTGTATGTGCAGCTCAAGGCATATGCTCGAACGGGAGCTGCCTGCAAGCTGCAATCATGTTGCGCGCACTATCCGTGGTGAGTTTGCTGACTTTTCGTACAATGTCCCACTGTCTGGCTACCTGCATAAAGTCAAGTGCTCGGCGCAGTTGTTGGCGAAATGTCGCTCCTCTGTTTTCATTGAAACAGCTCCTTATATCCGTTAGCGCAGCTAGCTAGCACCAGATGCTAACAACAACAACAACAACACGTAAGGTGTGCCTCGCTCGAGTCGCGCCACACATACACACACCCTCCCGGTCCTCCTGATGGCCAGTCCGGGCCTGCCGGTGAGCGTGGAAGTGTGGTCTGCCACACAGGGTTCTTACACCTTTTCCAAAGTCAAATTCAAGCACTTTTCAAGCATTTTCAAGGTGCATTTTCAAGCTTTTCAAGCATCTTACAGCTGTTGTAAATTACACATACTTATACTCAAATGATTATTTCCCTACCTCACATTAAATCAGATGTTCTTTATGCTAAAAACAACCAAATGTGTGTTTCATAATAGCATTCTACATGAGGATGAAAAATTAAAGAAAATAAAACTAAGTTTAATATTTCAAAATGAGTGACCCAGTACGTAGACTGGGCATCCCATATAACCTGGCTGAGCCAATATAAAACAATCAGCCAAATAACTTTTCAATACATTATTGATTACTATTTTTGAGGTACTTTTAGGTTGGCAGTAAACATAAGTCAGAGGTACATGGTGTACTTGTACTCCACTACATGTATTTAATACCTTTAGTTACTTCTCTGGATGAATGATGTGAAATATAATCAAGTGTTAAATCAGACTTTAGTTCCACCTGGAGTAAATTCACAAGCTACCCTGCAGTATACAAAGTCATTCAAACTAGCTGCACCTTTACCAGCTTTGAGAACACTTTAATGATCAATCATTATAAAACATATCATATATATTATTCTGAAATGGACCAATCTGCACAATCACTACTTTTACTGTCGCTACTTTAACTATATTTTCACGAAATAAATGTAATCTATTGATTCGTGTCACACAGAACGATTTTAAAAGCAATGTATTTATATTGGTAGTGTGTTTCGTGCCTGCGTCTTTTTGTCCGGTCGGGTCTTGGAAGACCAGAAGCTGTGGGGTTCATAAAAACACGATTATTGTTTTTATTTTAAATCGTATAATGTCGGGCTTTTTTTGCCATCTGTGAGGAAAAGAAATGGGGCTCAGAGCCTCAGAATACTGAAATATGTAGGCCTATATATCTTTTTCCTTCTAATAGTTATTATTTGTGACCCGCTCTATCGAAATCAGTCGGAAGTCGCAACGGCTCATTTAAAAAATAAACATGGATTTGTGTAAAAAAACTAGTTTTTCGGGGTTCGGGTGTTTTGTTTGATTTTAAATAAACAAAGTCTTGGCTTTCAGAATATGAAACTGTTATTGCCAAAATATCATGATAAATACATTTGTGAAGCTTGCAAAGGGAAGAAGAGGCACCTCTCAATTCGCACCCTGCTCTTCCTCAGCGCCGCTCCCCCTCCCTCGGCTGAAATTATGAAGTAAAGGCGTATAGTAATCATAGATAACACGACAGGGTCCGGGACAGTTTGTTTTCATCTGTTTTCAAATAAACAAAGTCTTGGCTTTCAGAATATTAAACTTGTTTCCGCAAATTCAGATGATAAATACAACTTTGAAGCTTGTAACGGCATAATTACAAGCGGAGAACGGAGTAACTTAACGTCACAGCACGCATAACAACAGCCGGTGTTTCTTGTCAGTGTTTCCCCGGTACACAAACACAATACACACAAACGCAAAAATACACACACACTCGCGAGCCAGACCAGTAATACAAACTAAAATGTGTCTTTGGGTCAATGTGACTGATAGAGCAAGTCACATTTGGTTTAGGCACGAAACATACTACCAGTAGAAATACATTGCTTTTAAAATCGCTCTGTGTCGAATCAATAGATTATATTTCGTGACTATAACACGAAATGCCGTGAGACTGGGTTGAATTACAAGTGAGTGCTTCATCCTCTGAACACCACACAATGGCGACTGTAACGCACATATTAACGTAGGTACGCTCCTCTGAAATTATTGTCCCCTGCAATTATTATTATCCCTCATCGAGTTCGCTATTCAGCTTGCTAACGTTAGCTTAAACAAACGTAACATGCAACGTTAGCCTAATCTGAAATGCTCTACTACGGCGTACCTTTCATGTGGCTAGTCAGCGCAGACTCTCGCATCGTTATTTTTTGCAAACTTTGCAGGAGGCTACTCGTGGGCATGACCCTCGCTTTAGCCATGGCTTGTATTTGTCTTCTGCTAGCCAGCGCTCGTTGTAACTGCAACCTCCTGGCATACTGTCATCTATCACTCTCATCAGAATGTCCAGGTCACACGTAACAAAAACACTTGCAGGTCACGCGCATTGCGCGGGAAGGCCGGAGCGGAGCTGTTTTATGTAAAAGCGAAGCAATTAAGCGCGCTCAGACTTCTTTATTTTCTTTTAATCTAAAAAGCGAAGTAAAGCATTTACAATTTCAAGCACTTCATCCCAAATTCAAGCACCATTCCCAAAATTCAAGCATTTTTCAAACCTTGAAAACACCTCGTACAATTTCAAGCATTTTCAAGGATTTCCAGCACCCGTACGCACCCTGGCCACAAGCGGGCGGCAGGAGCGGGGCTGTCAGCATCAGCTTGTAGATGGTATTTTAAACTTGATGCGCTCTGAAACTACGGGGGGCGGCCGAGGACAAAAAATACACATGCGTTAAAATAAATAGTGGCGTTAATGTTTTTTTGCGTTAACGCGTTATTAACGCGTTAACTTGACAGCCCTAATTAATATATAGGCTACTGGAGCTTAAATTAAGAAATATGTAGCCTATAATGTGATCAACAATGATTTTAAACAAACTACGTATAACTACCACATTATAACTGAGTGAATGTAAAACTTAAGGATACAGTTATGAAGACATATCTGACCGTTAAATACATTATTAAAATATCCATTTCCACTGGGTGACTAATTTCAATTGATGTTGACACCATCTCACAACACTCCAAAAATAACATAACATTCTGAAGCACAATTTAAAATGTATGCTGTTTAAAATCTCAAATTAGATCTATTGTCCATCTATATTTTGATTATTGTTTAATGGGAACTGTCCATAATCAAAGAGTCATTCCACTTCAGACTGAGAAAGTCAGTCAGCGAATATCAGGACATTCTGATGTAACATTTCAAGATAAAAAACCTTTGAAATGTCATATATGAGCTATCGTCCCGCTGTTTTTAGATAAGAATGAACTACTGGGTGTTGATTTATTCTATTGGCTTCATATCCAGGGTTGGGTTGTAACGGAATACATGTAACGGCGTTACATAATCAGAATACAAAAATCAAGTAACTGTATTCAGCTCGCGTTACATTTGAAAAACGAGTAATCTGATTACAGTTACTTCTATAAAACAGCTGTGGGCAGCAGATACTGTGAGTGTCACGGACATGAATTCATAGATCAAGGCAGACTGGTGCACAGTGCACACACTCTCCGGTGCTTAAACAAATATAGCTCTACACCCCTGGCCGAAATGTCCTTAAAATGAAGTCCGAGTTCGACATTTTAATTCATGTCCTGCCAACACTGGCAGGACAGAAGGCGACACACCCGTTCTAAGCCGTGTCCCTCACTCCTCACATCCCAAGCTGCATCCCCAAAAAGTGTATTATGTTGTTAAATCGTTTCAGATGTTATGTTTCAGTTGTGCTCTTGATAAACCATTAAAACAGTAAAACACGTTCAGTTTCCTTTTGCTTTTTGTGTCTCCTGTTCACCAAAACATACCCATCTGTGATGGATAAAGAAAGTAATCCAAAAGTAATCTGATAACGTTACTTTTTTAAGACACGTAACTGTAACTGTATTCGGATTACTTTCAGAGCCATGTATTCAGTAATCAGTGACTGATTACATTTACAAAGTAACCCTCCCAACCCTGTTCATATCGCAATATATTCCAGAAGTCTGAAATGCAAAATGTTAGAAATTAAAATCAATGTTTAATAGCATTATTTAGTCTAAAACATACCGTCAGTTTAAAAGCTGTTTTATTGTGAAAAACCCGGAAGTTCTCATAAAATCTCAATGCCAAGCTTTTATTCTGAAAATCCTTCATATCCGGTTAGTATTTAGCATGTGGCTAATATTACGTTTTCTGAATGTGAAGTGAAAATGACACGGAATGTTGCACACCAAAACCTACTGAATTTAACATTACATCTATAGACGTCGAGATATTATTACTGATGAATATTAAATGAAGGTACAGTTGATCGTAAAGTGTTTTCACATACGTGGGTAGCTATGACGTCAGAAGGAGTTACCGTAAATGAGAACTGCCGTAAAAGTGTTTCTAGGATTTCTAAACGAACTATTACAGCTGTTATAAAGCATTAAATAAAAAGTCATGAAAGAGATAAGGAGGAGAAAAGGTTTAAGGAAGTAAGCAATGAATACAAAATGTTGAAATTCTCTGTTTCACGCGATGTCGAACATTGAAGACAGAGGACGGCGGTCCCCCAATCTACACAGCGGGAGAGAACGAGAAGAGCATAAAGCAGATCGGAGGAGACATCACGATCTCTCTACTTCGCTGCAGCCTCCCGAGGGACAACACCGGCTTTTGTCTCTTCCTTACCTATGCTTGTTCTATAACGACGTTACTTAATTAAAGTATCCATTTAAACCTTTTCAGAGACTCCATTAGTCTCATCATTTTAAGTTTCTTTCCTGGGAGCGAGAAGATCACAGTTCATCAATGTAAACATTTCCCACATTAGGGCAATTCACCTATACTTAACCCCAAATAAAAGAACCCAATAAAAACAGTTGTTAAATAATAGTGAAGTCACGTTGTAATAACAATAACTCATCTCTCGGTTTGAGTGTTTTTTTTCTGCTTTGCCAAAAGCCACTGTGTCAAGTGTCTAGTGACTATTTCTTTTAGCGGATGCATGTCAATTTAAATCAATACGTACAACTATTTTTTAAATCAATAAAAACATTTTCTAAATCCATAAAAGCATTTCAATTAAGATTGGGAGTCATGTCGTTACTTTGTTGAGAATGTGGCCATGTAATAAGCGGGATAATTTGCAGCGACTTGGTCATTGTGGGGAAAAATAACACCCAGGGATCCTGATCGTTTTAATGAAGTTGAATACAGAATATTCATATTTGTCAGTGATTTCATGTCAATTCGGCGAACATAAACATAAATGATCGTGGTGAAGATGATGATTAAATTAGGATTAAAAATCGAGAGCCGGCTGCATTTCCTCTCGTTCTTTTTTTTCGACTAAACAACATTATTTTGTTAAATAACAACATGGTGATGTTTTGTAAATGATTACATGTCTTATTTAGCACAGACTATGATCCTATCCGTGACATATGGATCTTAACAAAGATCCGCTATACAGTAGTACCAGACATACTGTACATCCAGCTTACTGTATCGAAGTTGATTTCACATGAGCTCCAGTGTGGAACCCCACTGCACCCCCTGGTGGATCAATGATCCATTGCAGCTGGCTTCACAATAATTACATTTATTTATCACGGGGGCGGTCTCAAGTCAGACTGGGGGCAGGCTCTTCATCACGGGCCGTTCACGGGCCGTGCATGGGCCGACCACGACCCTCGCGTTTCAAACTGTCCTAAATAAGCTGCTACATCTGTACTTTAAGTATATTTTTATGCTAATAATTGTTGCGCTTTTACTTGAGTAACATTTTAATGCAGGACTTTTACTTGTAACAGAGTATTCCTACATTTAGGTAGGCTACTTCTACTTTTACTTAACACTAGAACCGCCAGGGGTCGCTGTATAGCCTACCTAAAACCGCCAACGTGTAAAATGTACCCGCTATTAGAATGCATTGATTGTCAAGGTACAATGTTATTTTATTTATCATACTAGAACACAATGAGTGTTGCCACTAGAACACAATGAGTGTTGCCACTATACTCGCCGTGGCATGTGCCTTGGCATTTGTAGGCAGTTGCAAGTACTGCCGGCATCTGCCACAGAGGCCACTACTCTGTGGACCTCTGTGTCACCTGTCAGCGCAGCTTACATGATGCCGTTTAAAATATAATATAAATATAATAATATAGGGCGGTGTCGGCCGTCAGCGAACCGATCCGGCCTTTCTGCGCGACTGTCACTCAAATGCGGGACATAGTGTTGTAGCAAACACTGTGGATGATGGCTTAAAGCCTCCCTCCGCTACGCGCCGTTCGTTAGATGAGGCTGGTTATATTTAATAAAGAAGAAATTCAAAACACCGGAATAAAGGTTATAACAATAATCTGATTTTACTGGTAAGAAACAAAACACGTATACAAGTTTACAGAGTACTCCGGACTTTCAATTTCTACTGCTGTGCGATACAGGTATCGGGACCAGCCAGTCAGAAAACAGGAAGCATTTTACATACATAAACAACAGTATTCATATCCATATTTTGGGGCGGAGATGTGTCAACTCTTCCTTCCCATTTACTCCGAAGCGAATCAGAGAGTCCGTGGGGAAGAGCTGTGTGAGCTGCTCACTCCCCCAGGTGTTTTTACTGGTTGGATTCACTTCTGGTCAGGTCCAATACAGCGAATCAGAGTTCTGGGGAAAAGTATGTTTTCTTCTGAGCAGAGCGTGAGATTCGGAAGTACACAAGGACAGAGTCAATCTTATCTCTGCACCTGTATTCACTCCTTTACTTTCCCAAGGAATATTTCACACAAACTATTCTTTCCCAGACAACCAAACATTGTACACAGATATATTGATGCCCAGAAAGGACCTTGAAAAGAATATGTGTGTGTGCTGGTGGGAGGAGGTGTATGTGTGTGAAACAGGATCTCTGGGTCAGTGAGTTGTAAGTGAGATGGGATTACTTAAAACAGTTCAAACAATACATGTTCACTAAAATACAATTCAAAATAATACATGTTTACTTCAATACAGTTTAGAACCATATCTGTTTACTTTAATAGTCTTAATTTCGTGGTAGCCTACTCGGGACAAATAATAAAGATGCTGTGTGTGCAGTGACAGTTCCGCACACAGCGGGACATCTGTTCACCCTACACACTAACACACACTTCAAATCAAGTTGCATAAATGCTTGAGCTACGTTTTTATTACAACTACTGTGAAATCTGCCTATTATGTTTTCGTCATTATTACAACAAATACATAGGCTACTTGCAACTGAGGCAATGATTTTATATTTATTAGACTTAAAAAAAATCATGCTTCAAATAAGTGGGGGTACGGCGTACCCCCGCGTCCAACGCCCACTACACCACTGGTCATGCCTAAACAGCGACATTTTACACGATAAATACGGGTTTAAATAGCAGCATTTGCCACGGAAGGCGAGTGGCAGCTACCGTAAACCTTCTCTTACTGCGCAGATGCCGGAAGTACTTGCCACTGCCTGCAGATGCCACGAAATGCGCTTGCTGTCTCTCTAATTTTGGCAGCACTGTTGAGCATTTTGAAAATGTATTTTCATGCCTCTGTTCAAGGCTTAGTCTTTCTATCTTTATAGCCACTGGTGTAAAGTAACTAAGTTCATAAACTCAAGTACTATACTTGGGTACAATTTTGAGATACTTGTACTTTAAGTATTTCAATGTTTTGCTACTTTGTTCTTCTTCTCCTCTACAATTCAGAGGTAACTGGTGTACTTTTACTCCACTACATGTATTTAATACCTTTAGTTACTTTACAGATCTGGATGAATGATGTGAAATATAATCAAGTGTTAAATCAGACTTTAGTTCCACCTGGAAATTCACAAGCTACCCTGCAGTATACAAAGTCATTCAAACTAGCTGCACCTTTACCAGCTTTGAGAACACTTTCATGATCAATCATTATAAAACATATCATATATATTATTCTGAAATGGACCAATCTGCACAATGATTATTTTACTGTCGCTACTTTAACTATATTTTGATGATAATACTTTTCTACTTTTACTTGAGGAACATTTTGAATGCAGTACTTTTACTGTAACAGAGTATTCCTACACTCTGGTACTTCTACTTTTATTCAAGTACAGATGGAGCATCTTATTTCAGACTCCAGCATACAGCTTCCTGCCTACTACCAGCCAGTTACCTGCCTAAGACCTGCCAAAGACCAGTATCTGGGAATGTTAAGCCCTCCCACTATTTTCCAAGAGGGCGTTGCCAGATTTTCAATTTCAGGATTTAACCAGGAGATGGCGCTATATATTAAATAACTATGGCCAAACTAAGACTTAGTTTTTCACAAGAGAAAATGCAGATATTATATAAAAAACTAAAGTTAAAATCTTGTTTTTAATGCCCCAAGAGCAATAAAAACACTTGGTAAAAAAATCCTGAGTGAGGCTTTCATAAATTGCATTTAGCTGACGCTTTTATCCAAAGCGACTTACTATTTAATAAATGATAAATGATTATTCATAACAAATATGAGTGATGTGTGATTATTATTCATGCTATATACTGATATAGGGCTAAGTAAGCAATCAATCCTGCAAATGAACCCTTAGTTGTTCAATATATTTATTCAGACAATGTGAGTAGAAATACAGAAATTCTGCTCCCACCTAAGGCCAACGTTGCAATATTACAACATTTCCCTAAAAACTTACCAAAACGTAAACATTTTTAAAACTCTTTCATTTCTGCTCCAGAGGCCAGGGGTTAAATTGGGATTTGATATGTGGGGGGGCTCTGTTAGAAGGTGCGACGGGACGGGGGGGAGAGAGTTAGACGCTCGTGAATTGTCAACGGGGGGGGTTGACATCAGAGCATCGTCCTATGGGCTTAGCCCCGGACAGGTACAACAGGTATTCACTCAGAGGGGGGTACTAAATGCCACCCATTTACATGTAGGCAAACAAAATCAACATACAGTAGGGGGGTGGGGGATGGTGAATCAGCTATGTTACTATTTATAATGTTATTGTTGTTACAACAGAAGATGTTTTTCTTTATATTGAAGTTAAATGCATCAATCTGGTGCACTTTGAGGTCAAAATTAAGAGATTTATGGATACCGCTGGAAAAAGCTGTGTGTGAAAGTTTAAATCTCCCTTATTGAGCTTTAAAACAAATGAATAACGACTATATATAATAATAAAATAAACACCGGCTGTTGTTATGCCTGCTGTAACGTTAAATTACTCCGTTCTCCGCTTAAGTAATTATGCTGTTACAAGCTTCATAGTTGTATTTATCATCTAAATTTGCAGAAACAAGTTTAATATTCTGAAAGCCAAGACTTTGTTTATTTGAAATCAGATGAAAACAAACTGTAATGGACCCTGCCGTGTTATCTTGATATTTCCGGCACAGACCCTTTCATACCGGCAATGCCCGATAGAAACAACAGGAACTGCGACAGCATAAATATGCGAACACAAACCTACAGACTGCTGGAGAAGAGATATCACAGGGGGGGTTGGGACACACACATTCCGATGGCCAATTAGTTTTAAACAAAGAGTATAGCCTACTCAACAGTGGGGGCTGGTGAACGGTATGGTCAATGTTTGTAAACACTGTGACATTTTGACTTTATTTGATCATTTCAGTTAAAAACTAATTTAGCAATTTACAGGAAAGGAGTGCACGCTACTAAAGAGACACGCTACCATGGAAACCAAACAATGGTGTTGCTGTATTGAAGTCCGAGTGGAAACAGTCATATTTGGAGCGTTATGTTAGAATGAAACAGCCAGTTAGTGTTACTTCACTAACTGTAAGCTTGTCACTCAGAGTAACTTACAGTTAACTTAACTGTTGGAAAAGAAAGATCAGGGGGGGGGAGAGAGCTGTTGGTGATGGGCCATTAGGTGTGTAAACACACAGCTGAGAGCTGCCGTTTCATTCTGACTGTTTAAAAAACGGTAACAACGGACTATTTTTCTTGGCGGATGCATGTCAATTTAAATCAATACATACAACTATTTTTTAAATCAATAAAAACATTTTCTAAATCCATAAAAGCATTTCAATTAATATTGGGAGTCATGTCGTTACTTTGTTGAGAATGTGGCCATGTAATAAGCGGGATAATTTGCAGCGACTTGGTCATTATGGGGAAAAATAACACCCAGGGATCAAGATCCCTCCGCTACGTGGATCTTGATTTGCCTGACAAGGCTCCATTAAAATATAAATATGTTTAGTGAATTACTGAGTTTAGGCACGTTAATAACATTTTAATGAAGTTGAATACAGTATATTCATATTTGTCAGTGATTTCATGTCAATTCGGCGAACATAAACATAAATGATCGTGGTGAAGATGATGATTAAATTAGGATTAAAAATCGAGAGCCGGCTGCTTTCCTCTCGTTCGTTTTTTTCGACTAAACAACATTATTTTGTTAAATAACAACATGGTGATGTTTTGTAAATGATTACATGTCTTATTTAGCACAGACTATGATCCTATCCGTGACATATGGATCTTAACAAAGATCCGCTATACATTAGTACCAGACATATTGTGGTGATTGACATTATTCACCCACGGATCTATGGGTTGGGGTATTGTTCCGCACGGACATTTTAGTGAACCAGACCAGCTGTTTCCGCCGGTCTTCGCTTCCCGGGCATGAAGTTGTTTACATGTGTGTTCAGATGCTAAATAAAAGTTAAGCTTTTACTTTTGATACCCCGCCTCCGACTCCCGTCTCTCGGCACCACAACATCCAGTTTACTGTATCGAAGTTGATTTCACAACTCCAGTGTGGAACCCCACTGCACCCCCTGGTGGATCAATGATCCATTGCAGCTGGCTTCTAGAGATGGGCGAGTCCTGATTCATCCGGATCATTAACCCGGATCCTAGAAATGAGCTGGTCGTGACGAGTCTCCCCTCTCCATTAACCCGAGTCCTTGAGTCCCACACTTGGTGTGACGTACAAATTAAAACTATAAATTGCGTCACTCGCTACTCTCTTTATAACATGTAAAATCACATTACAACATACCCCAGTCCATCTGCCTACCCTTTAGCAAGTATACAGGATAGCTGCCTGCCAGAAGTTATCGTTTGGCTCAGGGGAGGGGACGCGGATCAGTGAAACTTCCTGCAGACTCGTGGGGACTCAGAGGAGCCGACGGCTCCTAACCGTAATAGCATAGCAGATCCAGCGATCCATACTCGTCATGTGCACGAGCATAGCCCCTCCTCCAGCACCCGGCTCCCGCGCTATATTATGCACGAGTCAACAGCAGACTCGCAGATTCGCAAATCCTGACTCGCTGTGCAACACACAGCAGAGCAGACTCGTGCGGACTCGGAGCCGTAACCATATAGCAGCAGATCCAGCAGACTCGTCGTCATGCACGAGTCAACAGCAGACTCAGATTCGCAAATCCTGACTCACTGTGCAACACACAGCAGAGCAGACTCGTGCGGACTCGGAGCCGTATATAGCAGCAGATCCAGAGATCCAGCAGACTCAGATTTGCCAAATCGCAAAATAACCCTTTTTTTTTGTGATCAACATTTTTTATGGAGGTTAATATAACGTCAGTTTAATAGATAGATAGATAGATAGTACTTTATTGATCCCAAATTGGGAAATTGTTGTTGTTACAGCAGCATAAAAGGCATTTTACAATAAAACAAAACTACAAAATATACAAGAATAGAAAAATAAAATAAAATATAAAATATACATGTCGAAATAGAAAATATACATGCAGATATTATATATATATATATATATATATATATATATATATATATATATATATATATATATATTAAAAATATATGGAATAATAATATGCTCGTGAAATGCAACAACTTTTCGGTTTCACCGATAGGATTTCTACGGTCTTGGTGATGCTGACTCATATGACTCAAATGACTCGTATGATCCGGATCTCTTCAATGACTGACTCAGAAGACCCTGAGTCCGTAAAAGGATCCGGATTTGCCATCTCTACTGGCTTCACAATAATTAAATTTATTTATCACGGGGGCGGTATCAAGTCAGACTGGGGGCCGGCTCTTCATCACAGGCCGATCAAGGGCCGATCACGGACCAATCACGGACCAATCACGACCCTTGCGTTTCAAACTGTCCAAAATAAAACGCTCCATCTGTACAAGACCTGAGTACTTCTACTTTTACTCAAGTACAAGATTTGAGTACTTCTACTTTTACTCAAGTACAAGACCCGAGTACTTCTACTTTTATTCAAGTACAAGATCTGAGTACTTCTACTTTTAATCAAGTACAAGATCTGAATGCAGAACTACTTTTACTCAAGTACAAGATCTCTACTTATACCACCTCCGTTTATAGCCTATGAAAAAAACTATTAGAAAACGAAGGCTAAAGCTAATGTTAGCAGATAGTGACAATGTATGCTAGTTAGCTAGCTCAACGATTCCTTAAAGCTCCCATGTCATGCTTTTCCGGTTATTACCCGTCCCCTTGTGTGTTATGAAGGTTTTTATGCATGTAAACGGTGTGCAGAGTCAAAACCCTGAAAGTACACCCTGTAGCGAGTAAAACTCTAACACAGAAAATACCTCCCCAAAACGCCTCGTTGGAGATACGTCACTGCCCATTTGAGTCTTCCATTTAGTTCCGGGTACCGCCTGATGTCAGGCGGTACCCGGAAAGAAATGGACCAATCCCGAAGAGCTATGGCCACACCAGCAGCGGCGTGTTCTTCCAGAGGTTCGAAGAACCGGCATTTCACAGACGAAAGCTTCCAAAACATTGCCCAGTTTGAGGCCGGATATGCACAGCTTGTTTGGACCGTTTGGAGCAGGGGAAGATCCGGGTACACAACCTGTAAGTTTGCATTGTTATTTGTGTATTTATCAAACAAGACTGTTTAAATGTGTAAACTGTGTTGGACTGCTAAGCCATTGACACAGTGCTAACTGTGCTAACTAAGTTGCTAGAGTTTCCATATATCAACTCTAATATCAGCAGATGGCCTTGCATACATGTATCTCATAGCAGGAGAATGTCTGCATTCACACACAAAATACCTATTGACAGTATACTCCGGGTGATTTGCCGTGCGGTCAGTCGCGCAACGTAATTACATTATAGCTGGCGTAGCGTGTATGCAACCGATCTAACAAACGGAGCTAGAGCTAGGTTTGCTCGGAAAAACATTTTTGTGATGCTACGTTGCTAGCGTTTAAATATATCAACTACAATGTCAGCAGATGGCCTTACATGTTTGTCATGGCAGGAGAATGTCTGCAGTCACACACACGGAATACTCATACAGTATACTCCGGGTGATTTACCGTACATTGTGACGGTACATATACTGCGTGTATAGCTCGAGGCTAGCTGTATGCTAGCGCAAAACAATGTATTCATGACCGTTACAATGTATGACCGAACGTAGCAGACTACCCGTATAACATTGCAATTATAAACACGTTATTGCTAGCCTAATATGAACCACTAGTTTTGTTCATAGTAGTTTTATTACTCTACATTATAGTTGCCGTTCCTCCGAGCTAACGTTAGCTACCAAGGTAAACAAAGCTAGGTTAGCATATTAGCTGGCAAGCTGTTCATTAGATTGATTAGATAGATCCACACTCCTACCACAACTCCTACTAACGAATCTAAAACAACTAAGTTTCTCTAATATTTTGTGATTTGCATTTGATTTCGTCCAGCCAGATCCTGCCGGACAATACATGACGGGGACCGGACTACCACACTGAGGCCTCGTCCTAAAAAGCCCCGGCTGCTATAGGCAAGATGCCGACAACGGGGAGTGATTGACGATATACCGTGTATATATGTATATTTACGTTCATTTTGTACATTTCTAAAAATAAAGTTTAATGGAAATACTATATATAGCAAACCATGATTTGATTTCTCATCAAACAGTAGTAGTTTATAACGGGTAAAAATAACTTACTCTTTGTTATGACCGGCTCGTAGGCCACAACGGAAAGACAAGGAGACATACACGAGTTTACAAAACCACGGCACATTTATTGTGGTAAATGCAGAGATACGTGGTCAGGGAAGAGGATTGCTGTGCTGCTTGGAGGGAGAGAGAGGCTGCCGTGTGACTCCCGGCAGCTGGCTAGCACCTCGGCTCCAGCCAGGTGTCCGTGATCGCGCTGATTAGCCTCTTCAGCTCCACCCCATCGTAAGACAAAGGCCCTGGGGCCGTCACACTCTTCTATAACAACAGTTAAAAATATATATATGTATATAAAATATACGGCTGTGCCGACGCCATGATAAGACTGATGTTCGGCTGAGAGCAGCCGTTTAGACATGGGCGCAGCCTCTCTGGTGGTTGACTAATCAGAACAGAGTGGCCGAGCTGACCAATCGGAGCAGACTAGGCTCACAGGGAGGGGGGGGCAAGAGCTCCAACGAGTCGTTTAGTGGAGAAAGTGAATACTGCTGAATACACATGCTTGACAGAGATGCTGTATGCGAAACCAATGTGAGTTTGGAAAATTGCACAGTATAAATCTATTTTAGTATACCTCAACAATGTAATTATGATCAGTGGAAATGGCCATGACATGGGCCCTTTAAATAATATTGCGACAGAAAAACTTTTCAGTGCACATCACGCTCTGCCACTCAGGTCAGGGAGCTCTGCTCTGAACACCTGAACGGCCCGTTCTAACAGCTGTTCACCAGCGGTCCAGTCTGTGCCACAGTGACTCCGAACCGCACAGTTAATATTAACGAACGCACCGTAGGTAATGTAGCTTATGAAGCTAGACCCTCATCCCGGAGCAGCAGCAGAGCCTTATTATACATCCATGAGCAGAGCCGACAGGCAGCAAGATTCGAGCACACAGCTTGCGCTTCATTATAATATATAAAAAAAGAACACCATGCGTGTCATGATGGCACATAACAGCTCACGCCCGCAGATTACTCCGGGTCCCAGACCCCCCCCCATACCCCAAAAATATTTTTATTGCAGATCTACATGAATCACACAAACGACCTATTTTGGATTCAAAACGGCGAATTTCGAAAGTTTGCATCCCTAGAAACACACAGCTTCCGGTCTTCCAAGACCAGACCGGACAAAAAGACGTGGTGCAGGCACGAAACATACTACCAATAGAAATACATTGCTTTTAAAATCGTTCTGTGTGACACGAAAAAAAGGGGGAAATCGTGTTGTCAATAGATTAAATGTCGTGGCATTCAAGTGATTCTCAAATGGGGGTACGCGGACCCCTAGGGGTACGTTGGGGTACTGCAGGGGGTACGTGAGATAAAAATAAATAAAAAGGTTAATTAAAAAAATACAATGCATGATTACAAAAATAATCTTAGTACAATAAGTTAAAGGTGGTGGGGTAGGTAAGTTTGAGAAACCGGCTCGAGATACACTTTTTGTTATATTCCATGGAATGCTCTTAACATCCCGATAGCAATGAATATCTTAAGTGCTTTGACAAAAAATCCATAAAAAAATGTCATCTGTGGAAGCCGTAGTACTGTAAAAAGTACGGCTAAAATAACTGGATGGCCTACCTGCCTGTCAGCCTTCCATCGGGGCACCAACTTATCTCGTGCCCTCATTGGTCATGTGCGTGTTCGTGTGTGTTGGAGGAGGGGCTCTATAAGGAAGTGGCAGATTTTTTCCAGCTGTGTATTTTCAAATTCTAGCGATCTCGAGCCGGTTTCTCAAACTTACCTACCCTACCTTTAAATAGAAAACACAATTTTATATAAAATATTGACGTGTAAACTCAATAATGAACTCCAGCTCAACCAACCATATTGTAATATCTAAGTAATCATCTTGAAATATGACATTAATAATTGTAATATACACACATCTTATTGTGAGGTTGATTTCACATACACTACTTCGACGTTAGCTTGTCTACATACTTGAGCATAGCTACCACTCGCTTACACGCAAACCCAAGCCTTAACATTCATTACGTAGCTGATTAAAATCATAAACACATAAATAAAGTACTCGAATTTCACTTACCGCAAAACGGCATTCATGCACCGTCTGTTTTAACCGCAGAGCGAGTCACAATAGTCCGATATATAAGCATGAAGAACAAACAAACACGGCCGGGATCAAGTTGTGTTCCCTGGATGAACTGACCAGGCAGAGTCCCTGTAGCTTCACGGACGGAGCAGCTAGCAGAGAGACAAAAAGCTAACAGCAGCAGTCACCTGACAGAGCTGTCACTCAATGTGACCACGCCCTAATTTATGCAAAAACTTTAAGACCTAATATAAATAAAAGGGTCCCGTTAGAAAACAATTCACTCACAGATTCATAATCACGAAGGTGGAATCTAACTATATACATAATAAAATGTATTGGAGCCAGGGCTAGAAACGTTTTTTTTCTGCTGTGAAATTGGACATTTTAACATTGGGGTCTATGGAAATTGCTCCTTTCTGCAGTCATCGCCTATCGGCCAATATATGAACTGCAGTTTGTGGCACTTCCGTATTGGCGTCCCGGCTCTTCCCCAGAGTTTGCCGCTTGGTTAGCACATAGGCAGCAGCCTCTGCAGCAGTTTTCACCTTACGCTCGCTGATGTAAACCGCAATGTGGCTGGGTACAGAATTTTTAAATTGCTCCAACACCATCAACTCACATAATGCAACATACGTATCCACATTTAAGGCGTTACACCACCTACTAAAAGAAGTAACCAGATCCCTGGCAAACTCAACATGTGTCTGTCTGCTAGACATCTCCCAGGACCGGACCTCTGGCGATATGCCTCAGGGACTAACTCGTAAGCCTTCAACACAGCAGTTTTAAAGGTCCCATGTCATGGCCACTGATCATAATTCCATTGTTGAGGTGTACTAAAATAGATTTATACTGTGCAATTTTCCAAACTCACATTGGTTTCTCATACAGCATCTCTGTAAAGTATGTGTATTCACCGGTATTCACTCTCTGTCCTAAACGGCTTGTTTGCTCGTTGCTGTGAGGAGCAGACAGGGCTTCCGTGTCGGCAATACAGATACAGCGAGAACAAGCGAAACTCATCCTGAGCACACACAAACACTCACAGCCGAAATAAAAACAATAAGTGTGGCTTGATATTGAGTAAGAAACAGGTTTATAACGCTGTGAGCATGGGTCTGCGGAGAGCATTTCTCCGCGATCCCAACTTAGCAGCCCGAAAAATGTTTACCCATTTAAACAGTCGTGGTAGATACCTTGTTTGTTTTAAACATCATAAAACAACACAAACAACAATGAATACTTACAGGTTGTGTACCCAAATCTCCCGCTGGTCCAAACAAAGTAGGAACAGCATCGTTCTTCAGTACATATTAGAGATGGGCGAGTCCTGATTCATCCGGATCATTAACCCGGATCCTAGAAATGAGCTGGTCGTGACGAGTCTCCCCTCTCCATTAACCCGAGTCCTTGAGTCCCACACTTGGTGTGACGTACAAATTAAAACTATAAATTGCGTCACTCGCTACTCTCTTTATAACATGTAAAATCACATTACAACGTACCCCAGTCCATCTGCCTACCCTTTAGCAAGTATACAGGATAGCTGCCTGCCAGAAGTTATCGTTTGGCTCAGGGGAGGGGACGCGGATCAGTGAAACTTCCTGCAGACTCGTGGGGACTCAGAGGAGCCGACGGCTCCTAACCGTAATAGCATAGCAGATCCAGAGATCCATACTCGTCATGTGCACGAGCATAGCCCCTCCTCCAGCACCCGGCTCCCGCGGCTATCAACAGCAGACTCGCAGATTCGCAAATCCTGACTCACTGTGCAACACACAGCAGAGCAGACTCGTGCGGACTCGGAGCCGTAACCATATAGCAGCAGATCCAGAGATCCAGCAGACTCGTCCTCGTGTACGAGTCAACAGCAGACTCAGATTCGCAAATCCTGACTCACTGTTCTGCAACACACAGCAGAGCGGACTCGGAGCCGTATATAGCAGCAGATCCAGAGATCCAGCAGACTCGTCCTCATGCACGAGTCAACAGCAGACTCAGATTTGCCAAATCGCAAAATAACCCTTTTTTTTGTGATCAACATTTTTTATTAAAGCAAAATACACTGTGTAGCGGAGGTTAATATAACGTCAGTTTAATAGATAGATAGATAGATAGTACTTTATTGATCCCAAATTGGGAAATTGTTGTTGTTACAGCAGCATAAGGCATTTTACAATAAAACAAAACTACAAAATATACAAGAATAGAAAGAAAAATAAAATAAAATATACATGTCGAAATAGAAAATATACATGCAGATATTACATATATATATATATATATATATATATATATATATATATATATATATATATATATATATATATATATATATTCAAAATATATGGAATAATAATATGCTTGTGAAATGCAACAACTTTTCGGTTTCACCGATAGGATTTCTACGGTCTTGGTCATGCTAACTCATATGACTCAAATGACTCGTATGATCCGGATCTCTTCAATGACTGACTCAGAAGACCCTGAGTCCGTAAAAGGATCCGGATTTGCCATCTCTAGTACATATCCGGCATTAATCGTTGAAAGGTTTGGGAAGCTTTGTTTCGTGAAAGGCTGGCAGAGGGTGTGGCCTCTGGGTATCCCTATGTAGCGATACCCAGGAAGTAAATGAGAAATCTCCAACGAGGCGTTTTGGGGAGGTCTTTTCTGTGTTAGAGTTTTACTCCCTACAGGGTGTACTTTGAGGGTTTTTGACTCTGCAGACCGTTTACATGCATAAAAACCTTCATAACACACAAGGGGACAGGTAATAACCGGAAAAGCATGACATGGGACCTTTAACAGTTAAATATACCTTGCTATCTGCCACCGTTAAAGCAGAATAAGCTTCCTGGGCCTTACCTGTTAGCACACACTGTAGCAATAAGGTACTGTTAACATCCGACCACACGCTCAAATAGGGAGAAAAAGGTATCTGGATCTTGTTCATTGAACTGAGGCACAACCTGCAGATTACCAGCAACGTCAAACGGAGTATTACCTCTACCCAGTGGCGAACCGTGTCTATCACAACTGGACCTTCTGTAGACACACACACCCGCCGCCGCGACAACACTGCGTGGCACGCTCACGCTACTTACACAGCCTACACGCTACCGCCGGCCGTCCCTCTAACTGCCTCACAGAAACTAGCTAAACTCCCCCCTAGTCTTCAGGTGCTAATTACGGCGGGTATTTACGCACTTAATACCGTAAACTCGGCAAAGCGACCAGAAAACCGGCAACTCCCCCTGCAGCCTCGGCGTGCTCCCGAGCTAATAGCTCCAACCGCGTTCACACCACACTAACAGCCCCCCCTACGACCTCCAAGGGAGACCGTACTGAAGCCTAACAGGGACAAGACCAACGATACGTGACTGCCGTGAATAATGCACCACACCTAACTTGCATTCATAAACAAACAGCTGCCTTCTAAGTCACACTGCCACACTTACCCTCGTCAAGGCTATTCCCAAACAAACAGCTGTGCGCTCCATCACGGTCCACTGCCGTAACCCGCTACAGCTGTGTGTTAGATTCCCCTCCGTTCACCAAACAACGGACTCCATTTTCGAAAACTAACCTCCGAAACGACCAGGTTCAACCACGAGCCCCCATATGTTACAACCCGGCTCTTTGGCTGCAACAAAAGCTGGGAGGCGAGACGAGGGTCTGAAAGTAAAACAATCCTTTTATTTTGTGGACACCAAAAAGACAGCCGCGACACGAGGCTCACACGGGGAGTGTGCGAGAGGAATGAGAGAGAGAGAGACGTAACACACTCCAGTACCTGTTTGATCGTCAGCATGTGAAAAGGCCTTTTCATTATTGCCCTGTTGAATGCTAACAGATCGAGGATGGGTCTCATTCCCCCGGTCTTTTTCGGGACAAGAAAATAGCGGGAGTAATACCCCTGATTTTCTTCCCTTTGAGGAACCCTGGAAATAGCCTCTTTCAACAGGAGTTCCTGCAGCTCTGAATGGAGCGCAAGACACTGTTCCTGGGATGACAGGAGTGTTTCCTTTATCCCATTTAACTGTGGGGGAGGGAGAGGCGAACTGCAGGGTGTACCCTCTGCTGATCAGCCTGCTCATCCATCTGTCCATCAGACATGTAAGAAATTAAAATCAATATTGAATGACGTAATTTAGCTTAAACACACAGTAAGCTTAAAACTGTTTTATTCTGAAAACATTTCCAGTTAAGTTTACTTTGAAAAGCTGTATTGAAAGGCGTTGCCGTTGTCAACAGTGACCACTTCCGGTTTTACGTTAACAGCCGTTAAAATTCATTAAATAAAAAGTCATGAATGAGTGTATGAGGGGAAAAGGCGTGTGGAGTTATACAATGAACACACTACGTCTAAATCCTCTGTTTTACACGATATCGGACACAGAAGAACACAAGGAGGGAGGTTCCCTTTTACGTCAACAGCCGCCATTGAGAGGAAAAGCTATGAATCAGATACAGACGGAGAAACAACGTGATCTCAGCCTGTTAGAGCCATTTTAATTTAGTTATTATTGTCTGATACTTAGGCTTGATAATAATATAAATTAGATTAAACTCACCATCTAAAAGGTATTTTTGTGTCATACTATGGTTTAAAATGTATTAATTTAAGGCTCACTTATTTGTTATGTGCGTCAGTATCACGTGCATGGCTATATGCCTATATATGGTAGGTTGATAGGACACAGCTGATGGTGATGAGACGGGGAAACGGAAAAGTCTTTTGACCGTGTTCTTTTGGAGACTGTTAACTTTGATTTAGTATGAAGCGAAGAAATGTGTCCTGCTGTTTATATGCCGTCTGGACTAACAAATAAAGCTCATCTGATTCAACCACGTTCTCAGCTCATTTGTTTGGAAACAAAGAGAGGCGCGTCAAAACCCACAACCGCGATAGAGGTGGCTATTAAATTGTAGACAAGGAATTAAAACGCCACCACACAGCCCTTCTTCCCCGCTGCCGCCTACCCACCACAGCTGTGCTCCTGAACCGGTCTGTTTGTTTCATTACCACGTTACTTAATTAAAGTACCAATTTGAACCTATTCAGAGACTCCATTAGTCTCTTATTTTAACTTCCTCCTGGACGCGAGAACAACGAACACAATCCAACAGACACAAGCGCTGCCACTCTGAGAAACACTCTGAGAGCGGACGCACATGCTCGAGATGTGCTGTGGTTGTCATGGTGACGAGCCACGCCAGAGCCCTCGCCGCCGCTGTCCATGAGGCAACCCAAGGTGGGCCTGGACCGAAAGGGCTGCGAGGGAGCCTCCACACGCTGCGTTTCACTCCGGCTCTCATCATGAGGTGCGTAAATGCTCAGGGGATGAGTGGAGGTGTGTGCAGTGCTGTCCACACGAAGCGTTATAACGGCGCTCATGGGCTTATTATGACCGTGTGTAGGAGGCGTATCTCGGACAGAGGAATGCCGCGAGCTCTGTAGTTTATTAACCGATAGATGGCTCTTTGCTTCCTGACGGCCGATGGGAGACGGGCACAGGCACAGTGGGTACATGATACCTGCTGGTTTAGAGCCGCGTAGGCGTGCTCCGACCCCAGGCAGGATTCGCATACAGTGTGCTGGTCATAGCTCATGATGTACCCCGAGCCACATGAGGGACAATCTCGTGTGTTACTCATGTTTGAAAATGCCTTAAGTGTCTCTCGTGCTTCAGTAACGGGGTGCTGAAGAAAAGAGGGAGCAGATTGTCGGGCCTCCTTCCTATTTATACCGGAAGTGAGCCCGAGGGTGGGGCCCACCTCGCAGGACGGGTAATAACCGGAAAAGCATGACACCTCTCCTTTAAAACTGTTTTTTGGGGGCAGACCCCCACAAAGAAAAAAATATATTTACACACGTAAGGTCATCATCTTAACAGTGTTGTATGCTCATCCGTGAGCAGAGCATCAAGTTGACATGTCTATTACAGTTGAATGCGGCGATTACCATTTTGTTCAACAAAACGCCTCACAAACTTATTAAGATCAACAGCTTTAGTGCGTTTTGATTCAATGCCGAGTACAGCCAAACTTGACAGTCTCTTCTCTGTCATTGTAGACCGCAAATACCTCATTCCTTCAGTACTTGGGTCAATCATATTTCCACGCTCGCGCCAGGGCCGGGGGAGGGGTTACAAGACGTGCATCTTGTGCTGCATTCACTTGCACTCGGACATTAGAGACTTTCTCTCATAAATGTCAGATGAGCCACAACTTTTCGTTCAAAACCCCATGCCACCCCGGTAGGTGAAACTAGGCTACTAGCTACAGTACAGATACAACTAGATGAGCTATTAACTCTCGCTCTGACTTTTTTTTTTTAAACTCTCGCTCTGACTCAGACAGGTTGAAAGAGACGACACACGCATTTTTCCCACCCGCATTCCGCGAAGACCCGCCCTACTGTGCCTCTGATTCGCAGACTGTTGGTGGGGGGAAAAAACGCTGACGGGATACTGAATGTGATTGGACCAAAGCGTTGACAGACACACACAGACAGTGGAACAGTCGGACATGCAGAGCGCTGTTTGCAGTGGACATAGCGGAGAATTTTGACTCGTTGCGTTGTGGCGATGTCTCGCAGATAACACAGATAATACAGATAATACATATGAAAAGTATAATTTGCTCAGAGTCCAGAGACAGTTGTGGTTCGGTCCGGATCCGGACCGGAGTCCGGACTTTGAGGATGCCTGCCTTAGAGGGTGAAGCCTATACGAAATAGAACAAACACAATACACACAAAGGCAAAAATACACAAACACACACACTCGTACTACTTTGATAATTTGCTCCGCTCAGGGCCGGCCCTAGACATTTTGGTGCCCTAGGCGAGATTACACAAGCAATACACAATAGAATATATAAAGAATAAATGAAAAATCTCTACAAAAGACCAATACACTACAAAAACAGAAACTTATTGACATAGGTAATATACATAAAGAAGGTTTCAAATGTATTCATTATTGTATGAACATGTTTTAATTGGGGGGTGGATGTCGCATCCTCTAGGGGGGTCCGGGGGTATGCCCCCCCCGGAAAGATTTGTTTTAACATTTTAAAGTAAAATGTTTCAATCTGGTGCACTTTGAGCAGAATTACTAGAGACCTGATCTAGGGGGTACAACTCTAAACACCCATATGAAAAAGATCGGTTTACATTTTAATAACCAAATAAGTATGTGAACATAACCAATAACCCACAGCCAATAACAAATAAATGTAACATATTTATTTATTTTATCCTTATTAATATTGTAGTTATTAAATGAAAATCACTCATCAAACAAAAGTAGCTTCTCTTAAAACTTTAAGAAAAGAAAGTGCAAACGTGGACAAAAATATTTATTTATTTAATCGTTTATTTGACGAGGGACAGTGCGCATTGATGAACATTTAAAACAAATAATGCTTTAAAAACGTAAACATGCCGGATTTTAGCTTTGAGCTAGTTTCCATCCGTAGTCCCTCACATACAACATTTAAGAACATGACATTTATATACATAGCAAAATAAATACATGATATATGAAATATAGCCGACGGAGCTCTTACAACTGAGGTTATTGCAAATAAATTAAGATAATGAACAACATTACACACACTATAAATCAAATGGAACAGGCAATCAGAACAACAAGTCTCTGCTATGTTATTGTGTCCTTTAATTAGTCCACATCCTTAAAGTCGGACACGTCTGGACTTCCTTGCTGCAAATTCATTTATTGTGTCGTCAAATGATATTTGCCCCGAAATCTCGCGATTGATGCTTATTAAAGCTAATCCATTGAGGCGTTCTTGAGCCATTGACGACCTCAAGTATGTTTTAATGAGCTTCAATTTGGAGAAGCTCCTCTCCCCAGCAGCAACTGTCACTGGAATAGTGACAGCGATCCTGAGGGCCACCCACATATTTGGATACACTTTGTTCATTTTCTTCTCCTGTAGGAAAGTCAGAAGTTCCAGGGTGGTCATGTTGGCTTTTGGCAAAGCTGGGAAATTCTGCATCTCCAGTGCAAGTTCCCTCTTATCCAGGTCTGACTGTCCACCCCAGCTCAGGGTGTTGCTGAGTGTTTCACACTGCTTCGTCAGATCTTCCTTTGGCAGGTCAGGGAAGTTGAGTAGCACCCCAAACTTTTCCTCTACTTCACCTAAGGCCTTGAATCGCTCCTGCAGTGATGCAATGGAAACATCCACCACCATATTGAAAAAAGAAACTTCAAGTTTCTTTAGTGCTTTACTAAACCCCTTTACCCTTTACTCACTTGCTCCTCTGGGGACTCATAGGAGAACTGTCTCTTGGTTGTTCTCAGCCTCTTCTGCTTGAGAACAGCTTCCACATTAATTTGGCCACATATGTCTTTGGCAGATGCTTGGGCAGAAGCAAATCCATTGCCTCTGTAGCTGACCAAATAAACTTTTGTTTTTCTCAGGAGGTCAACAGCAATAGCCAGCTGCATTGACACTGATTGCAACATTTTGCTGACATGTTTGATGTTGGTCAGGATGTCATACCATACCACAGTGCATATTGCAAAGCGGTATGATCCAACCTCTTCAGCCAAAGATTGTGCCTCAATTTTTACGACTCCATCTGTGGCTTTATCCCTCACCTCTAGAAGTGCATCTCTGACTTCTGCAGCCTGATACCTTACAGCCTCTATGCTGTTGATCCGACTCTCCCATCTGGGGTCAGACCATGATTTCAATGTGATGTTCACATGGCTTTTTAGGATGGACCATCTCTGAGTGGAGGCAGAGAAGAGTGTGAAAAGCTTCTGCAGGTAGCCAAAGTAGCTAGTTGCTTCTGCAGAGCTTTTTGCTGCATCAGCTACCACCAGGTTCAATGTATGTGCTCCGCATGGCACAAATAAAGCCCTTGGATTGATATGAAGAAGTCTGGCTTGGACTCCTTTCCTCTTTCCTTTCATATTTGCACCGTTGTCATAAGACTGCCCTCTACAGTCTTCAAAAGGGATATCAAGCTGTTCTAATCTCTTTAGAATCAGGGTTGAAAGGCTTTCTCCAGTGGACTGTTCTACCTCAAGGAACCCCATAAAATGTTCTTTTATTTGGGGCGTGTCCTGGGTTGTAACTAGTCGAATAATGACTGATAGTTGCTCTGTATGGCTCAAATCTGGGGTGCAATACAAAATAATTGAAAAGTATTTGGATTGTTTGATTTCCTTGACCATATGGTCCCCAATCTTCCCACTGATGCAATCTATCAGTTCATTTTGAATTATTTTTCCTAAATAGGAAATATTGGTGGTTCCTCTTTGGACCTCAGCAACATGCTGTTTGAGGACTGGGTCGAACTTCGTCATGAGCTCTACCTCCTTCAGGAAGTTGCCATTATTTGGCTGGTTAAGTGTTTCTGTGGTCCCTCTAAAGGCAATATTTCGCTCTGCCAACGACGGAATTATTGCCACCAACCTGGTCAGGACTTCACGCCACTTCCTTTTTTCAGCCTCCATAAGTACCATTTCTACCTTGTCTATAGTTAGGCCCTTTTCAAGTCGAGTCTCCAGTTCCTTCCACAACGTCATGTGCCTAGAGTGTTCTGGGCTGTTCTCATGTGTTTTTAGTTTGTCAGTGCAATTTGTCCAGTCATTTAGTCCACTGCTGATTAGTTGGTACTCTTTTTGGGAGAACAGCTTGCAGCAAAAGCAGTAAATACTTTTGTTTTTCTTGGAATACACAACCCAGCTCCTCTTGATTGTCTCTCCATTCACTAATCTTCTGTAAAAGTAGTGATGATGGCAACTTCTCCCGTCCTCCTTTTTAGGAAAAGTGAAGTCGGATTTTAAATGATATAATAATAATAATAATAATAATAATAATAATAATAATAATAATAATAATAATAAATGGAATTTATAAAGCGCCTTTCACGGGACCCAAGGTCGCTGTACATGGTGGACAGGCAAAACAAAACAGACAATGAGGAGCGAACAAAACAAGACAAAATAAAATAAAATAAAGGAAGCCAGGGGACCAGGAAAGGACTAGGGTCCAAAGGCCATGGTGAACAGGTGTGTTTTTAGTGAGGATTTGAAGATGTCCAGTGAGGCAGCGTTCCGGATCTCAGGAGGAAGTGCATTCCAGAGGGTGGGGGCCGCAACACTGAACGCCCTGTCACCCACAGTACGAAGGCGAGAGCGGGGGATGGAGAGCAGGCCCGTGTCGGAGGACCGCAGACTCCGAGAAGGGGTGTAGGGATGTAGGAGGTCAGTTAAGTACTGGGGGGCGAGGGTATGGAGGGACTTGTACGTGAGGAGGAGTGTTTTATAGTGAATCCGGGACTTGACCGGCAGCCAGTGGAGGTGGATGAGGGTGGGGGTGATGTGTTGCCATGGCTTAGTGCGGGTGAGAAGCCTGGCGGCAGAGTTCTGGACATATTGGAGCCTGGCCAGGGTTTTGCTGGGAACCCCGGACAGGACTCCATTGCAGTAGTCCAGACGTGATGTGATGAAGGCGTGTATGAGTGTTTCTGCCACCGAGTCAGAGAGTGAGGGGCGGAGTCTGGCAATGTTTTTGAGATGGTAGAAGGCGGATTTGGTAGTGGATTTGATATGCGTCTGGAAAGAGAGGGTGGAGTCCAGGATGACTCCCAGGTTGCGGACTTCAGTGGACGGGGAGATGGAGCAGCCGTCAATGGTGAGAAGCACATCCAGTTTTTGATGTCCTGGAGGCAGTTGACAAGGGAAAGAGGTGGGAGCTGTGTGGACGGTTTGGTGCAGCAATAGAGCTGTGTGTCATCGGCATACGAGTGGAAGCTGAGACCATGTTGGCGGATGATTTGACCAAGTGGGAGCATGTAGATGGTGAATAGGAGGGGTCCAAGCACAGAGCCTTGAGGTACACCTTGGTTAACTGGGGCCAGAGGGGAGCTGCAGTCACTGATGGAAACTGAGTGAGTCCTGTTAGAGAGGTAGGACTCGAACCAGGCAAGAGCTGTGTGACTGAGGCCAAGGTAGTCTGACAGGCGGCTGAGGAGGATGCTATGGGATATTGTGTCAAAGGCAGCGGAGAGGTCCAGGAGGATGAGAATACTGATGAGGCCAGAATCAGATGCGATGAGGAGGTCATTAGTGATTTTAATGAGGGCAGTCTCAGTACTGTGATGGGGTCTGAAGCCAGACTGGAGGGGTTCATAGAGCTCATGAAATGTCATGTGGTGTTGCAGTTGTGCGGCAACTGCTCTTTCCAAGATCTTGCTCAGGAATGGGAGGTTTGAGATCGGCCGGTGGTTGTTGAGGTCCTCCGGGTCCAAGCCAGGCTTCTTCAGGATTGGAGTGACTGAGGCAGTTTTGAGGCAGGGTGGGACTGTGCCAGAAGACAGGGACAAGTTCACAATGTCAACAATGATGGGGCAGATGGTGGATAGAGCTGCCTTGACCAAGGCTGTGGGCATGGGGTCGAGAGAGCAGGTCGATGTCTTGGCCTTAGTGACCAGCTTGGCAATTTGGATGACATCCACTGGGGAGAAGGTGGAGAGGCAACACCTAGGTGGACGATTAATACCTTGCAGCTGGGGTGTGGTTGGAGTAGGGGGGGGGGCAGGCACCAGAAGCTGATGGTGGATGGAATCAACTTTGGCCTGGAAGAAATCCAGAAACTTCGAGCAGAGATCGAGAGCACCTGGAGGATGGGGTGAGTCCAGGGGGCGGAGAAGCCGGTTTATGGTTGAGAACAGCATTCTCGGTTGGGATTGTTGGGTGCCAATGAGAGTGGAGTAGTACGAAGACCTAGCCAGGGAGAGGGCTTCTTTGTAGGCCTTTACATGATCCTGGTATGCTTTGCGGTGGACGGTGAGGCCAGTTCTTGTTTTGAGTCTCTCTAGCCGACAACCAGAAGCCTTCAGGGCGCGGAGTTCAGTGGTGAACCAAGGGGCCGAACGGGTGAAGGAGACAGTCCGGGTTTTGAGGGGGGGCTAGAGAGTCAAGGCTGAGGGATAGAGCTGAGTTGTAGCGAGCAACCAGGCCATCCACTGTGGTGGTAAGGGGAATGGAGGCTAGGTGGGCTGCTATCGTGCTGGTCAGGGCTGGTGCACTCAGTGTTTTGGTGTTCCTGAATGTGATGGTGCGTTTGGCACGCTGAGTGAGCAGAGGGCCAGGAACAGTAAAGAGTATGGCAAGGTGGTCGGCAACAGCTAGGTCCAGGCACTGGAGATGGGAGGGAGGGGTGCCAATAGAGCACACTAGGTCCAGCGTGTGACCTTTGGTGTGGGTGGGACCTTGGACGTGCTGCGTGATGTTGAAGCAGTCGAGTAGTGAGAGAAATTCAGAGGCAAAGGGGCATGTACTGGAGTCGACATGGATGTTAAAGTCACCAAGCAGCAGTGTGGATGGAGATCTGGAGCAGGCACAGGTGAGCAGCTCAGCGAACTCAGACATGAAGACGGCGGAGGCTTTGGGGGGGGCGGTATATGAGGACAACCTGTAGCTGTGATGATCCGGGCAAAGAAAAGGCAATACATTCAAAAGAGGTTGTATTTACCACAGGGAGTTGTTTTATCGGGATTTCTGCTCTGTGGATAACAGCCAGCCCACCACCCCGACCCAGGGAGTGGGGCTTCTGCAGGTAAACATAGCCTGGGGGTGTGGCTTGGTTTAAGGTGAAAAAGTCTTGTTGATTTTGCCAGGTCTCCGTTAGGCAAACAAAGTCCGTTTTCCTGTCAGTGATGATGTCATGAATGAGTGGTGCTTTATTATTGAGGGAACGGGTATTCAGCAGCATGAATGTGGGGGCGTTGCTACTGGAAGCTGGCGGTGTGAGCAGAATGACACTGTCAACACAGACCAGGGCCTTCAGATTGCCAATGCACGTGCAAGGTTTGTTGTGATGACGTAGCGAGCCAGGGACGGTGCACGCGCAGGACCAGCTGGAGAGAGGCTCCGACCCAGCGACAACAAACCTACGCCGGGAGCCTCTATGGATGTACTGGGGTCTGCTACGTAACAGCCCAAGTTTGTTGATGACTGCTAAGCATAGAGGTTGCATGATACAACTATTGAGAGTAACCAGTTGTGCAGTGGAATATTTCAGCATCATAGAGCCGGAGGTATGCTAGCACGATGCTACGTTAGCTGAGAGCCAGCTGGGAGAAGGTGGTCCCAACCAAGAGGCTAGCCACTCCGGGATGGAATAGAGTGTGTCGTGGAACAGAACTCTCAGCATGGACAGCACTGGGGGGGAGACGGGTGATCCAGATATGTTCTGTGGAGGGTAGCCGAGGCCCCAGCCGAAGAGATGCAGTGGAGCTAGCCAGCGAGGCTAACCGCACCGGCGGGCAGCCGTGGGTTTGTCGAGCACTCAGTGGTGATGATGGCACAGGGTAGAGTCGGCGATGAGTGATCGAAGGTCGGCGACGGGTAGTCCAGAGTCGGGGCACGCAGGGAAGGCAGGACAGAGCAATCCGTCGGGAGATGACAGGAAAGCAGAGATCACCTAGCCTGGAGCCGGGGGCAGCTGCTACAGCTAGCTACAGGAGCTGGTGTGGCAGCTGCTGCATACAGGTAAGAAATCAGAGGAATTGGGTGTAAAGACGTGTTCACATAAAACGTGAAGATATGAGATACACGGCTGAGTAAGAGGCCAACAGTTAGAGCCGGCAAAAGAACGACAGACAGACAAACAAACAAAAACACTACTAGGTGCAGCTGGAGAAGCGGCGAACAGTCTACGCCAGCGTCCTCTCTCAGCCCTGTGGCCCTCGTCTGACTAACTCCATCCACACTGTATCACTCAGTGCTGGCCAGTCAGCAGGATCTGAGGGGACTGCAATGGTGGATTCAGATGGGCCTGGGCAGTCAGCAGGATCTGAGGGGACTGCAATGGTGGACTCAGATGGGCCTGGGCAGTCAGCAGGATCTGAGGGGACTGCAATGGTGGACTCAGATGGGCCTGGGCAGTCAGCAGGATCTGAGGGGACTGCAATGGTGGACTCAGATGGGCCTGGGCAGTCAGCAGGATCTGAGGGGACTGCAATGTTGGACTCAGATGGGCCTGGGCAGTCAGCAGGATCTGAGGGGACTGCAATGGTGGACTCAGATGGGCCTGGGCAGTCAGCAGGATCTGAGGGGACTGCAATGGTGGACTCAGATGGGCCTGGGCAGTCAGCAGGATCTGAGGGGACTGCAATGGTGGACTCAGATGGGCCTGGGCAGTCAGCAGGATCTGAGGGGACTGCAATGTTGGACTCAGATGGGCCTGGGCAGTCAGCAGGATCTGAGGGGGCTGCAATGGTGGACTCACATACTGTGCTCGTTATTCCTTCACCTTTAGGCAGGCAATCCAAACATGCAAAGAAGTTATTCATGCTTCAGTTTTCATTATTTATCATAATAATAATGACAAAAAAGTAGTGTATTAACGATTACACAGAGACCATAAATGTTTGGCAAAACTTACATTCTTCAGAGTGTGATGTACATGGGAGATCAGATGTTCCTTCTCCAGCAACTGGGGGCTTTTTTAGGTATTTCTCAAGTGCAGCTGGACATTTATAGGGTAGATATTAGCACATTACAAGCAAAAACATTTATATACAGTCAGGCAAAAATAACTGCTGCAATCTGCCTCAGCTGTATGCAAGTTCACAACTGGCCTATATAAAAGTTAGGTTCTGCTGCAAACATAAGTAACAACTAAATAATAACACATGCCCATATTGGTTGGTCAGCCTCACTTTATACAAAGGAGCAGTTATCCAGATAGCTTTCTTCTGGCTAACATTCACATTATTTCGTTACAGCAGCATATAAAACAAAGCATTGCACAATAATTAGATATTAAAAAGAGCAGAAAATAAACAAATTCTAAAATATAATAGAAAATAAACAGAAAAATAAATATATATATTTATATACACACAGTTGACCGTGAAAATAAACTATCTGACAAATTCAACACTATTGGAGGATCAATTTACAGCTATGACAATATAAAAGTAGGATATTATTTACAAAAATATTATATAAGAATAATAACACATAAATAAAAACTTAAAATCATTTGTATTTCTGTATCAGAGGCTCGCGGCTAGCATGGCATCAAAGCTGTATCATGGCTACCTCCTTAGCTAGCAAGCTTTAAAATCAAATGTCTAACGGTACAGTACATACTGATTTTTATTGGTTTACACAAGCCGACGTACCTGTCTTTGACTTTCGATTCCTCCTGTTCTTTTTTCCGTTTCCTTCCCGTTGCCCCTGAAGGCTTGGACCTTTTCATAATGCTAATGTTTTGCCTCTTGCTGTTGCGATCGTTGCGATCTCCGACACTTTCAGCTGGAGCTGCCGCGTCACTTTCGCTGTGAGCCGCGGCCCGTGGGTGCCTGATAAGCGACCATCCCCCCCCTTTCATCACTTACAGTTACAGCGCCCATCGTACAGGGCAAATGCAAAATGTTGCCGCCAGCCCGGGGTGCAAAGGGTGTTTACTAGGGCTGTCAGTCGATTAAAATATTTAATCGCGATTAATCGCATGATTGTCCAAATTAATCGCACATTTTTTATCTGTTCTAAATGTACCTTTCGAGGGATATTTTTCAAGTTTTTAATACTCTTATCAGTCACATCAATGTAATCACAAACTATTTTGAAGATTTAGATTTCCTTTCGTTTCTGTTTTATAACTTATTCTTTGGGTTTTGAATATATATTGGTTATGTTTAAGCTACCATTTTAACACAAAACTTGAAGCAGTCCTGCAAACCAAGCAGACAGACAGCCTTTACAAACCGAGTCATTCATAACTTGTTGAGAAACTGGACTCTTGTACAGCGTAAAATGCCAGGAGTGTGTGTGTGTGTGTGTGTGTGTGTGTGTGTGTGTTGTGTTGTGTGTGTGTGTGTGTGTGTGTGTGTGTGTGTGTGTGTGTGTGTGTGTGTGTGTGTGTGTGTGTGTGTGTGTGTACACTGTGATGGGTCGTTGGAGCTATGTGCAGCTCAAGGCATATATGCTCGAACGGGAGCTGCCTGGACGCTGCAATCATGTTGCGCACACTATCCGTGCTGAGTGTGCTGACTTTTCGTACAATGTCCCACTCATGGATGTATAATAAGAACTGGATACAGTGTGGGAGGCGGGGCCTCATTCATTCAACTTTAACCATGCCCCCCAAAATGCTCGTTCACATCAAGCACGTCAATTTGCGTACACGTAAAAGCACCGCACGTTCATGACAGCATGGTAATGGATTGTTATTATGATGGATTTTATATTAACGAGGCGGTAGTTAGCAGCTAGCGGCTAGCTAGTAATTATGCTAATTTACACATCAATCGTTATGTACTTTTATATTACGCTGTAACAGGATCTAGTGAAATCCAAGCAACAGAGCTTCATTTAGCATGAAAGAATTATTGCACTGTATATATATATACATATATATATGTATATATATATTGTTGGAGCAGAACACCTCTGCTACGCGCCGTTCGTTGGATGAGGCTGGATCTCTATTAAATTAAGAAAGGAATTGAAAACACCGGAATCAAAGTTATAACAAATTATCTGAGTTTACTTCTAGTAGGAAACCAAACACATATACAAGTTATACAGAGTACTCCGGGCTTTTAGGTCTGTGATGCGAAGCGGATAAATGTGTCGGGATCAAACCAACTCATCAAACAAAAAGAAATTGGACTTCAGGTCTGTGATGCGAAGCGGATACAGATATCGGGATCAAACCACTCACCAAACCCAAAAGCAATTTTACACACACAAACATCAGTATTTCTATCTGTCTTTGGGGCGGAGATTTGTCGATTCTTCCTTCCCACTTTTCTCCCAAGCGAATTAGAGAGCCCCTGGGGAGGAGCTGTTTAAACTGACCACCTCCTCCAAGTGTCCTGATTGGCTGGATTCGCTTCTGGCCGAGGTCAATCAGAGTTTCGAACAGAGTGAGACCCCAAACCACACTAGGTCAAAAGTCAATGTTTATCTTTACCTTATCTTACTCTACATTCCTTCCCAGGGGATATTTTCACCTAAACCATTCTCCCACAGACATTTAAACTTTTCCTCACCTATTTAACGATGTGTCTTTAACGACTTGAAAACAACATCTGTTCTTAGGGATGATAAGAAGCAATGTGATGTTGTCTTTAACGACCTTAATGACGACATCTGCTTTTAGGGGTGAGCCCAGGCCAGGTTGGTGTATGAAACACAGAATCTCTGAGTCAGTGAGTTTGAAAGTGAGAATAACATTCCTATTCTATATATAATATAATAATCCCAAACCGTTGTGATTACATAAAACAGTTCAAACAATACATGTTTACTTCAATACAGTGTAGAATCATATCTTCTTACTTCAATCCCTCTTTTGATCTCACCTCACGAGATCAACATATAGCATTTGAAACATTACCACTGTCAATTTTCTTCTTACTGTGTCTGTCCCAACATTTATATAAACCCATCAGAAGTTGGGATATAGAGCACTTTAAACCTTTAGGAACAGTCCACAACAACAACTTATTATGACAGTGGAGGGAGAATAAAATATGTCTAAAAAGCAAAGTCCTTGTCAGCTGAGTCATCTTTACTCTTCCCTCAATGGTGGAACTGATGAGTCTAACACACAGTGAGCAGATACAAGGCACACAACAACAACCACATGTCACTAAAATGGCAATAAAAGTAGCCACAGAAATTAGAAAAGACATTATCATACTTTTCCCTCTTTTGGTAACACATAGTTCTGTAGAATAAAAAATACCAATCCCTTATATTGTGGGATATAAAAATAAAGTTGAAAGTTCCTCAAAAAAAAATGGATTGTTCAGACAAAGTTCCACACCGGCTATATCAACCTGTTTCAGCGGGAAATGGAGTTCCCTGTGCCGTCTTGGTTTGCCATATATTCGTCCCCCCAGCCCGCTGACGGCGGCTTCTGGGGTGCCTGCTAGAGAGATGTGTCCAGATTGTCCTCCCCCGGCCCGCTGATGGCGGCACCCGGGTCGATGCTGGAGAGATGTCCCGATCCTCCTCCTCCGGCCCGCTGATGGCGCCTCCTGGGTCGACTGCCTTGACGAGAGCCAGATCTGTTCTGATGTCGTCCAGGGTCCTCGCGACGAGGGCCAACTCTGTCCTGATGTCGTCCAGGGTCCTCGCAGGTGTTTTTCCCGACCGCACACTGGCTCCAGTGGTACCAGTTGTCTCCCTTTCCATCTAGGCGGACGGCATGGGAGGTCCCCTCCAACCAGACGTAATCTGCTGTGTTGGCCTTGTGTTTCTCGGGTCCCCCTTTTGACGTCAGCAGCCTGTGTGGAGAAGTCTCATACCAAGCCCTTAAGTTGCTGGAAATATGGTTTTGAAATCATCTTTTCTACTTCTTTAGTGTTTATTGGTGGCACCAACTAGACTGGAGTGTGGACAAGAGACTATGCAGAAAATAATAAACAAAATAAAAAAAATTAAATTTAAAATTTAAAAATTAAATTAAAAAATAGAACAAAAATTAAAAATAAAACAAAAAGGAACAAACTAACAAAACAAAAAATAACCAAAGCTAGATTATTTTAACTGTATCAATTTCTCCTAAAAGCAACAAATAAAACAAAACAAAAAATACCATAACTAGTATTTTAAATTGATACATTTCTCCTAAAAACGTAATAATCTCACATACATATTGTCTGATGTATATCCTATCCTTTTCCCCCTTTTACTGAAATAGAACGCCGTTAACGGTTGTTCCTATTTTCAGAAATATCGAGCCTTATACATCAGTTATTTAATATCAGCTATATATTTATTATTACCATTACTTATATATCAGGCATTAAATGTCAGCCTTCTTCCACGATTGACCTCGTCTATATTATCTGACTTATATTGATACGTGTCCGTTTGTATTTATTTAATATACTGGGCAATTATTGATAACTATTTGAATCTCCCTCTTTTCTTAACAACTTGAGGTATGGCTATTTTGAAATCTGACTTGGTTAAGAGATGATTCGTTTATTGGTGAGAGGCACACTCTTCCCCTCAATGGTGTGGGGGTGGATATTTAGGGAGAGTTCCTTACAATCTCCAGATCTTCCTCTCAGTGTAGAGGCCATAAAACCTTTTAATGGGCTCTGTGGTCTGTTCAGATTTAGATTTTCTTCCTCTCCAGAGGTCACGCCTGTCTTTGACCCTGTATGCTGCTTTGAAACTGCAGCACCTCAGGACAGAGAAAGGGAGATCTCTTCCCAAAAGTGTAAGCTTTCTTTTGAGCAACATAGCTCCACATTTAACACTCCCTGACTTGTTTGTAAAGCGTTCTTTAAGGCCTGAATTGAGTCTTCCGTTATGTAACGGAAAATCCCATTTCCAAAAAGGGTCAGTTTAATAGCCCTTATCATATTATCGCTCTGTGCTTGCATGCTAGGACCTATTGTCTTTGCCAGAGCTGCTGCTACTCTTTCTACATGTTTTAGCTCCATATTAGCAGGGTTCACTAACATGGTTGGTTGATCCAGTTTAAGATTTTCAATATCTTCCATTACTATTTCCAACATTCCTTATCCCTGAATATCAGGTCTAACAATGTGTTTTCCTTTAGGAGTATTAGATGGGATACTCATAAGTGGCATTTGTGAGCCCTTATCTCCTTAGGGTGGAGGTAGGGTCTCAGACATTATACCACCTTCTCGTTGCTCTCTGTCTCTCAAGTATTACACAGATTTGACTTTAAAAAAATCACACAGAGCTTCTCATACCTTATCATATCACATTCAGGCAAATTTTTATTGTGCGATGTTTATTTCAACAGATAGCGTGACTTCCAGAAGTAGGCTTCTACAATCTCCTCACGGTGATTGCGACTTCAGGTCAAGAGTTAAAAACTCAGTCAACAAATCTCTTTATCGTCACGTTTAATGAGCCTGATTATCCCCACAACAGTTTTGTGATGAGATACGGTCGTTCCAAATAATTAGTTGGAGGTCGCGTCTCTCTCCTCCTCTATCACCCACCATATTACAATTACAGACATTTTTATACATTTAAAGCACCACGAAAGGTAACCGCATTAATCAATCTTATCATGATCTGCGGGGAATGCAACCCTTCTTTTACAGCCTTACAGTCTTTAATGAAAGCACTGCGAGGTAACCGTATTCATCAATGTTATATTGACCTACGGGGAATTTAACCCTATTTTGACACCTAAGTAGTCTTTAATTTAGTGAGTGAAGGGCTGGGATCTACCCGCCACACTCAAACACTATTTTTGCTCTAGATCCAGGACTGAATACCCTTCTCTAAGCACTAATAATCTAATTTAACTAGAATATGTATTGTATTTCCCACCGTGACTAAAAACACTGAGAACGCTGCTGACAACTCTAAAGTTTTAGTATAATCAATCACAGATTTTTGATAGTCAAAACAGGTGTCTGCTCACCTTTTGTATATTGCCATGGTCTTAGTTGTCACCAGTATCTCTGTGTCCTCCCCCTGGACTGGATTCTGTCCCCCGGCTATCGGTGTTCCTTTCTAGAGATCAGCTCACAAACGTCGGGAGTCACCACTTGTTGGAGTAGAATACCTCTGCTACGCGCCGTTCGTTGGATGAGGCTGGATCTCTATTAAATTAAGAAAGGAATTGAAAACACCGGAATCAAAGTTATAACAAATTATCTGAGTTTACTTCTAGTAGGAAACCAAACACATATACAAGTTATACAGAGTACTCGAGTACTCCGGGCTTCAGGCCTGATGATGCGGTTTTACAGGTAGACAGACCAGCTTTCAGAAAACGAGAAGTATGGACTCCAGGTTTGTGATGCGGTTTACCGTCTTCTAGCACCAGCTTTCAACAGACCAGAAGCATTTTACACTCAAAATCATCAGTATTTCTATCTGTCTTTGGGGCGGAGATTTGTCGATTCTTCCTTCCCACTTTTCTCCCAAGCGAATCAGAGAACCCCTGGGGAGGAGCTGTTTAAACTGCTAACCTCCCCCAAGTGTCCTGATTGGCTGGATTCGCTTCTGGCCGGGTTCAATCAGAGGTCTGCCCAGCATGTGAGATCCTAAGTTACCCCAGGTCAAAAGTCAACGTTTATCTTCACCCTATCTCCACCACATTCTCTTCCCATGCTCTTCTTCACCTATTTTACGATGTCTTTAACGACTTAGAAACAGCATCTGGCTCTTAGAGAATGATAAGAAGGATGTAATGTTTGTCTTTAACGACCTTAATGACGACATCTGCTTTTAGGGGTGAAACCCAGGCAAGGTTGGTGTATGAAACACAGAATCTCTGGATCAGTGAGTTTGGAAGTAAGAATAACATTCCTATTCTAAGTGACTTATCAAAACCCGTTTGTGATTACCTAAAACAGTTCAAACAATACATGTTTACTTCAATACAGTGTAGAATCATATCTTCTTACTTCAATCCCTCTTTTGATCTCACCTCACGAGATCAACATATAGCATTTGAAACATTACCACTGTCAATTTTCTTCTTACTGTGTCTGTCCCAACATTTATATAAACCCATCAGAAGTTGGGATATAGAGCACTTTAAACCTTTAGGAACAGTCCACAACAACAACTTATTATGACAGTGGAGGGAGAATAAAATATGTCTAAAAAGCAAAGTCCTTGTCAGCGGAGTCATCTTTACTCTTCCCTCAATGGTGGAACTGATGAGTCTAACACACAGTGAGCAGATACAAGGCACACAACAACAACAACCACATGTCACTAAAATGGCAATAAAAGTAGCCACAGAAATTAGAAAAGACATTATCATACTTTTCCCTCTTTTGGTAACACATAGTTCTGTAGAATAAAAAATACCAATCCCTTATATTGTGGGATATAAAAATAAAGTTGAAAGTTCCTCAAAAAAAAATGGATTGTTCAGACAAAGTTCTACACCGGCTATATCAACCTGTTTCAGCGGGAAATGGAGTTCCCTGTGCCGTCTTGGTTTGCCATATATTCGTCCCCCCAGCCCGCTGACGGCGGCTTCTGGGGTGCCTGCTAGAGAGATGTGTCCAGATTGTCCTCCCCCGGCCCGCTGATGGCGGCACCCGGGTCGATGCTGGAGAGATGTCCCGATCCTCCTCCTCCGGCCCGCTGATGGCGCCTCCTGGGTCGACTGCCTTGACGAGAGCCAGATCTGTTCTGATGTCGTCCAGGGTCCTCGCGACGAGGGCCAACTCTGTCCTGATGTCGTCCAGGGTCCTCGCAGGTGTTTTTCCCGACCGCACACTGGCTCCAGTGGTACCAGTTGTCTCCCTTTCCATCTAGGCGGACGGCATGGGAGGTCCCCTCCAACCAGACGTAATCTGCTGTGTTGGCCTTGTGTTTCTCGGGTCCCCCTTTTGACGTCAGCAGCCTGTGTGGAGAAGTCTCATACCAAGCCCTTAAGTTGCTGGAAATATGGTTTTGAAATCATCGTTTCTACTTCTTTAGTGTTTATTGGTGGCACCAACTAGACTGGAGTGTGGACAAGAGACTATGCAGAAAATAATAAACAAAAATAAAAAAATTTAAAATTTAAAATTTAAAAATTAAAAATTAAATTAAAAAATAGAACAAAAATTAAAAATAAAACAAAAAGGAACAAACTAACAAAACAAAAAATAACCAAAGCTAGATTATTTTAACTGTATCAATTTCTCCTAAAAGCAACAAATAAAACAAAACAAAAAATACCATAACTAGTATTTTAAATTGATACATTTCTCCTAAAAACGTAATAATCTCACATACATATTGTCTGATGTATATCCTATCCTTTTCCCCCTTTTACTGAAATAGAACGCCGTTAACGGTGTTCCTATTTTCAGAAATATCAAGCCTTATACATCAGTTATTTAATATCAGCTATATATTTATTATTACCATTACTTATATATCAGGCATTAAATGTCAGCCTTCTTCCACGATTGACCTCGTCTATATTATCTGACTTATATTGATACGTGTCCGTTTGTATTTATTTAATATACTGGGCAATTATTGATAACTATTTGAATCTCCCTCTTTTCTTAACAACTTGAGGTATGGCTATTTTGAAATCTGACTTGGTTAAGAGATGATTCGTTTATTGGTGAGAGGCACACTCTTGCCCTCGTGATTGGGTGGGGGTGGATATTTAGGGAGAGTTCCTTACAATCTCCAGATCTTCCTCTCAGTGTAGAGGCCATAAAACCTTTTAATGGGCTCTGTGGTCTGTTCAGATTTAGATTTTCTTCCTCTCCAGAGGTCACGCCTGTCTTTGACCCTGTATGCTGCTTTGAGTCAGCAGCACCTCAGGAGCAGAGAAAGTGGAGATCTCTTCCCAAAAGTGTAAGCCCCCACATGAGCAACATAGCAACACATTAAACTCTCCCTGACTAGTTTGTAAAGCGTTCTTTAAGGCCTGAATTGAGTCTTCTGTTGTGTAACGGAAAATCCCATTCCCAAAAAGGGTCAGTTTAATAGCCCTTATCATATTATCGCTCTGTGCTTGCATGCTAGGACCTATTGTCTTTGCCAGAGCTGCTGCTATTCTTTCTACATGTATTAGCTCCATATTAGCAGGGTTCACTAACATGGTTGGTTGATCCAGTTTAAGATTTTCAATATCTGCCATTACTATTTCCAACATTCCTTTTCCCTGAACATCAGGTCTAACAATGTGTTTTCCTTTAGGAGTATTAGATGGGATACTCATAAGTGGCATTTGTGAGCCCTTATCTCCGTAGGGTGGAGGTAGGGTCTCAGACATTATACCACCTTCTTGTTGCTCTCTGTCTCTCAAGTATTACACAGATTTGACTTAAAAAAATCACACAGAGCTTCTCATACCTTATCATCTAACAGTCAGGCAAATTTTTATTGTGCGATGTTTATTTCAACAGATAGCGTGACTTCCAGAAGTAGGCTTCTACAATCTCCTCACGGTGATTGCGACTTCAGGTCAAGAGTTAAAAACTCAGTCAACAAAATCTCTTTATCGTCACGTTTAATGAGCCTGATTATCCCCACAACAGTTTCGTGATGAGAGCCGGTCGTTCCAAATAATTAGTTGGAGGTCGCGTCTCTCTCCTCCTCTATCACCCACCATATAACAATTACAGACATTTTATACATTTAAAGCACCACGAAAGGTAACCGCATTAATCAATCTTATCATGATCTGCGGGGAATGCAACCCTTTTTTACACCTTTTGCAGCCTTTAATAGACGCACTGCAAGCTAACCGCATTAATCAATGTTATTTTGACTTGCGGGGAATTTAACCCATACATTTTTTACAGCGTTGCAGCGTTCGTTTTTAGTGGGTCATAGGACGGGACTGAACTACCCGCCTCTTATGAGCACTTTTGTGCCTTAGGTAAGGACTGAACTACCCGACTCTAAGCACTAATAATCTAATTTAACTAGAATATGTATTGTATTTCCCACCGTGACTAAGAACAGTGAGAACGCTGCTGACAACTCTAAAGTTTTAGTATAATCAATCACAGATTTTTGATATTCAAAACAGGTGTCTGCTCACCTTTTGTGTATAGCGCGCTTGCAGTTGTCAACAGTGTCTCTTTGTCCTCCCCCTGGACTGGATTCTGTCCCCCGGCTATCGGTGTTCCTTTCTAGAGATCAGCTCACAAACGTCGGGAGTCACCACTTGTTGGAGTAGAACACCTCTGCTACGCGCCGTTCGTTGGATGAGGCTGGATCTCTATTAAATTAAGAAAGGAATTGAAAACACCGGAATCAAAGTTATAACAAATTATCTGAGTTTACTTCTAGTAGGAAACCAAACACATATACAAGTTATACAGAGTACTCCGGGTACTCCGGGCTTTTAGGTCTGTGATGCGAAGCGGATAAATGTGTCGGGATCAAACCAACTCATCAAACAAAAAGAAATTGGACTTCAGGTCTGTGATGCGAAGCGGATACAGATATCGGGATCAAACCACTCACCAAACCCAAAAGCAATTTTACACACACAAACATCAGTATTTCTATCTGTCTTTGGGGCGGAGATTTGTCGATTCTTCCTTCCCACTTTTCTCCCAAGCGAATTAGAGAGCCCCTGGGGAGGAGCTGTTTAAACTGACCACCTCCTCCAAGTGTCCTGATTGGCTGGATTCGCTTCTGGCCGAGGTCAATCAGAGTTTCGAACAGAGTGAGACCCCAAACCACACTAGGTCAAAAGTCAATGTTTATCTTTACCTTATCTTACTCTACATTCCTTCCCAGGGGATATTTTCACCTAAACCATTCTCCCACAGACATTTAAACTTTTCCTCACCTATTTAACGATGTGTCTTTAACGACTTGAAAACAACATCTGTTCTTAGGGATGATAAGAAGCAATGTAATGTTGTCTTTAACGACCTTAATGACGACATCTGCTTTTAGGGGTGAGCCCAGGCCAGGTTGGTGTATGAAACACAGAATCTCTGAGTCAGTGAGTTTGAAAGTGAGAATAACATTCCTATTCTATATATAATTACCCAAACCGTTGTGATTACATAAAACAGTTCAAACAATACATGTTTACTTCAATACAGTGTAGAATCATATATTCTTACTTCAATATATACAGTGCAATAAGCTTCTTAGTGCAATAAGAAGCTACAGGGACGTTAATCTACGTCGGTAATATTAACTTTATTTAATACAACATTTACGGTACAAGATTTAATCATACAGCCCATGTAGTATAATATTTTACAAATGATGAATTACAGCAAACATGTGCAATATATCCATTATTACAGCTCCGTGGGCTGGCAGTAAGGCGATATGGGTCCGTTCTTATTGTGCATCCATGGGTAAAGACAAACGCATGTAGTGCTGAACACGTAACATGAACGTGCCGGGCGGCGCGGTCCTGTGGGTTAGATGCGCACATAATGCAGAGGGAAATAACTCTCCGAATAACGTTATTAGCACATTTTTACAACTTGAGGAACGAATGTTTTTAATAAGGGCTATACAAGTGTTCATACTGGGTAGTTTATTTAGTTTTAAAAAAATTATCCAACGATTTACAGACCACTCTTTCCCCATGTAAGTCAATGGGAAAAAGTGTTTCCGGGCCTGGCAACCAAACGGAAGTGTAGTACCACCGTTTGGCCACCACGAATATTTTCATCTGAGTCCGGCGCACTTCCTGGGGGCTTGGTCCCACTGTCTGGCTACCTGCATAAAGTCAAGTGCTCGGCGCAGTTGTCGGCGAAATGTCGCTCCTCTGTTTTAATTGAAACAGCTCCTTATATCCGTTAGCGCAGCTAGCTAGCACCAGATGCTAACAACAACAACACGTAAGGTGTGCCTCGCTCGCGCCACGCATACACACACCCTCCCGGTCCTCTCGATGGCCAGTCCGGGCCTGCCGGTGAGCGTGGAAGTGTGGTCTGCCACAAGCGGGCGGCAGGAGCGGGGCTGTCAGCATCAGCTTGTAGATGGTATTTTAAACTCGATGCGCTCTGAAACTACGGGGCGGCCGAGGACAAAAAATACACATGCGTTAATCGCGTTAAAATAATTAGTGGCGTTCATTTAAATGTTTGCGTTAACGCGTTGTTGACGTTAACTTGACAGCCCTAGTGTTTACTTTATTCAATTATTAATGTAAATGTATTACATCAAGGGCAGACAATTAGGCAGAATAAAAAAATGTTTTAAAGTAATTTTAAAAAAAAATGTCTTGCGGCAGCGCCCCTCCAGATCTGGTGCCCTAGGCGACCGCCTAGTTCGCCAGTGGGAAGGGCCGGCCCTGGCTCCACTAATAATCAATCAGATCGATGGATTCCATAGAAGAGGGAACTTTGAAGGCCTTTTTCTCAAAATGATGACTCCGGTAAGTCATTATATAATATGACATATTTTGCTTAATATTTGGAGTACAACAACAATCGTGATATCATTAGAAAGCTAGGAATCTCCTCTTCCCAACAGTGTATACAACTCAAAATGTGTCTTCGGGTCAATGCGACTGATTTTGATAGAGCAAGTCACATTTGCACTCCTTTTGTCCATTATTCTTACTTAAAATGTTAGATTACACATTCACATCTGACTGAAGATTGGCACCATTTATTTGTGATGTTGCAAACTCTGCTGTACAAGGCACAGGTGTTGTGAAGCTCATAAAGTGAGGCAAATAGAAATAATCAGCTGATGGAGTGTAGATGTGAAAATAGGTGCATTCGATCAGCTGACTGTGTTTTTCGCCACACTTTATAAGCATATAACCACACCTTCTCTGAGGTGCAGCGTCACAAACAAATGATGGTCCTGATAGACTACAAAAATATTCAGTGTGCAGATCTTTGTTTTCACGATAAAAGTGTAGTTTATTAGTGAATGTCCTGTACTGGTGTAAGAAATTAAAATCAATATATTACGTGAATATTAAATAAATACACCGTTTTATTTTTAAAAGCTTTTTGAAGGAAAACTCGGTTGTTTACATTATGTCACCTCCGGTCTCACGTTATCTTTGTTTTCAGCCGTTAGAATGTATCAAATAAAAAGTCATGAATGAGAATATGAGGAGAAAAGGCTAGTGGAGTTATACAATAAACACACAACGTCTAAATCCTCTTATTTGATGCAATATTAATCCAGAGGAACGAAGCCGGGAGGAAGACCCACCCATCGTCGAAGCAGCCAATGAGAAGAGGAGAAAGGAACCGTCATATAGTCTCCCTGCACGGAGATGTAATGAAATAAAATAAATAGTAAGCATTTGTATTACCAGTGCTCACTATTTATTTGATTGCAATTTGGTAATACAATAAAAACAACAAGGTTTGGGTTCGTTCTTCAGATATGACTGTGACGTTAACGTGTAATACAATAATGAACTCCAGCTCAACCAACCATATTGTAATATCTATGTAATCATCTTGAAATATGACATTAACCTCTTAAGCACGGTGGTCCCCCCATTGGACCCCTCCCACCGTTTTGTTTTCGAGATAATGTCTCAGGGCTTCTTAACATTTATGAAACTATTAATGTGTAGCACCAGATTAACGGGAAGAATCTCAGCTAACTGAAGATATGAACCATTTTTACCAAAACAAAACACAAGTCTCATCAGAAGCGTCTAAATGACCCCTGAGCGAAAAAATTCTAACGCACTGCGGCACACAATTCAAGATAAAAATACCCTTATTACTTATCGTAGCTGCACATACAATATAGCCGATTAAAGCTGAGACTCCACTGATTATTTAGGTATAGTATCATCACTGAGCGATCCTAAATTGCGACAAGGGAAGCAAACACAGACATCACAACACGTACCTTTACGGAGCTTTTACGGCAGATCATCTCACCGTAGCTGTCAATTAGGTCAAAAGACGTGTTCAATGGCATTAAAACGAAAAAAAAAAAATCTACAACTGTTGATCCATAGGTTGATAATGTACCTGTGCCTTTTAAAAAATTATTTATAATCCATAATTCCATTTTGTATGTAAAAATCGGAGCGGAAAAGTTAGCTGCTAATGGTAGCCACCAGAGTGTATGCAGCTTCCGGTTTTGGTAACGCGTCACTCTCACTCCTTATTTGTTAACGTTTTGGTGTGTATATAACTTTCCCTCGATTCCATTGGCTCTAGCGGTTATAAAGAGCTTTCATTCATCAAAATCGAGCAAGGGGGGCCAGAGATAGGTCAAATCCACCCAAATGACCCCAGAAGTGGGGGTTTTTGGCTAAATCTCTCTAAAAAGGTCAAATTTCACTTGTTTTGCATCAATCTTGATACAGGGTACTTATTATATGTTGTACTTTGGATTCCTAAAGCTTTTAGTCTACTAACCCATCATCCAAGGGTAGTTTTCACTATCTGTAAAAAATAATTTTTGGACGGACACTATAATTTTCAGTTTTTTACTATGTAAAATCTGAATTTTCTTTAAAATAAAAAACATCTATATTGATTCTGACTTTTCTAAATCCAACTCACAGGTTTATCATTACTTTGAGAAAAAAGATGATTAATTTAACCCTTTTAGAAGGGAAGATATGGTCATTTGTTCTGGGAATGTCATTTTCGAGCCTGAGACCTGAAAAACAGGCTCAGGGCTTAAGAGGTTAATAATTGTAATATACACACATCTTATTGTGAGGTTGATTTCACATACATTACGCCGCTCAACATTGACGTTAGCTTGTCTACATAACGGCGCATAGTGTTAGAAATTAAAATCAATATTCAATTACGTAATTTAGGTTAAACGCACAGTAAGCTTTGTCGTAGCAGTTTTAAAATCAGCTGGGGTCTAGAGAGAATAATCAGTTAGGTGACAAACGTACAGCAACACAATGTTCGTACCCCCTCTGGCACTGTATGCAAAACCATCTCACCCTACAAGACAGTGAGATATACACAGACACAGTATGCAAAACCTCACCCCCTAAACGCATCTGTTGATCACACATACATTTAAGATTCACTCTCAGAGAGATGACCTAATCAGAGAAACTAAGACAATGAGAAAGAGGAGGGAAGTTCCCTCCCTACGTGACCGCCCACCATTGATGAGGAGGAGTCACCACTGAGATATAGGGTGTTTCTCAATCGCGAGTAAAGCTGCTTCCGAGCCACTATTTCAAGCATATGACGTCATCGAGTGCCGCCGAAGTACTGTTCCAATCTCCAGTATACTTGGAAATCTAGCGAGCCCGGCGTACTCCGTTTGGACAAATATCGAGTGTGCACATGAGTAGACTTCGCGGCCTTAAAATCCCCACAATGCTTTGCTCACGGACCAATTTCCAAAATCTGTGGCGGAAATGGCTGAAGTGAAGCAGTATACATTTAAATGTAAGTATGTAAAGTGGGGTAAAAAATGTGTTGGTAAATACGTTACTTTGATACATTTGTTATCACCAAAAATGTGTTCTGTGAAAGTAAAGCTAGTTAATAATTAGATATATAATAATTTATTTTCGGTACAGTTTATGTTGAAACCGTTAGAGAGAGTGGGACAATTGTTTGTTGCGGGACTGCAGTTAAGCTCCGTTTCTGTAATAAACAGAGTTTTTGGCCTGGTATTCATTAATTACACACGGCATTATACTGTTGTTTCTGGTGTTTGCTCAAGGGACTAAGGAACAGACGGAGGCCTTTATACGCCTCCGTGTTGAGCTCCAGCACCTGTTCACGGGCGGTCGGGACACGGCCGCCAGTGGTTATCGGTGAGAAGCAAGTGACATTGTTTAGGTAGTAAATATTGTTGAAGATGTAATTTAATCGCTGCTTTCTCCTTCTTATAATTTACATAGGACAATTGTGGCAAAGATGGGGATTGAGGGAAGGGTAACCCACGTCCAAGCCAATAAAAAGTGGGACAACCTCAAAATGAAGTACAAGGTGTGAGAGGTTATAGACATGATCATGTTTGTTTTTGCTGTTGTTTTATATGTTCAAATGTATTCATGTGGAACCTACTTGCAGCAGGTCATCCTTGAAAAAGAGATCAATGATCTCAATGGGATTCACCTGTAATAAAGGTTTGAAATTAAAATGTATTATGTTTTCATATATATTAATGCGTGTATGTGTTTGGTCTTCACTGCTCAGGAATGCAAGTGTCCCGCCTCAGGGCAGGGCACCGAGGACGGGAAACCCACAGCAGCGACTTGGGCCTGGTTTGTCCTAATGGATGAGGCATTAGGGCAGTCTGCGGCGGTCTCGCCCCCCTGCCTGATTTCCTCCATCCAAGACGCAAATCCGGGGCCAAGCACTGCCCAGGTAGGTCAGAAAGGGGGAGAGGATGAGGAGGGAAAAGACAAGGGCGACACGGAGAGGAGAGGAGGAAGGAAAAAGAGGGAGAGAGAGGATCCCTACCTTGATCTCTTAAGGGAGGACATCCTCTACCAGAGAGAGGCAGATGACAAGAGAGCAGCAGAGGCCCGAGAAAGGTCCGACAAGTTTTTGGCTGTCTTGGAGCGTTTTGCCCCCAAATAAAAAATGTGACAGAATGAAAAAGAACCTTGTTTTGACTTTGCCTCTTGTTGATATTTGTGTTTTATGCTACAATGTCCACCAATATGTGTAAAAAAGGTTTGCAGACATCAAAGTATGATATATGAATACACATTTTATTATTCTGAATCATAAAGGGCTTTATTGGCAGGTATACTCACAAGTACAAGGAATTTGACTTGATGTCATGGCGCATACATTAAATATAAAACAAAGAAACACAAGTACACAGATAGCGAACTATATTAACAACACTGTAAACAAATATAGATAGCAATAAAATAAAGTCAAGCAAATAAAGTCAAGCAGTCATTTACAGCTTAATAGAATGCAGTGAATTATAGAATATAACATGAAATATGTCCAGTAAGCAATATTTGAACATTGTGTGCATTAATGTAATGCATAGAGTCTGCGTTGTGGCTGAGGTAAAGTGTCAGTGGGGGGGCCAGGCCTTATTTAAGAGGCCGGTAGCGGAGGTGAAGAAACTGCTTCAGGTGGAGAGAGGTTCTGGTCCTGATGGAGCGCAGCCTCCTGCCAGAGGGTCCATCTCCCACTTGTAGGCAGAATTGGTAATTTTATGATGTTTTCGCTGTTTATCCGCCAGGACTTTTTCAAGGCTGCAAACAGAAGGAGAAAGTGTTATGTTAGTTTAGTGGTTCTGTCCTGGAGAGATGATCATTTTACAAAATACAGTTACTGCAGTATAAGCAGATTGTGACATGGGCTTTGAGCCATGATGTTCACCTGTGCACAATAGTCATGGTCCTGTGGAGCACCAGCACGTGCGGACACCTCGTTGGCAAGGGCCACACGCCATGCTGCTCCACTCTCACTTTCCCCACATGCACCTTCATCCGCAGCAGGTCGCTGGTTGTCCTCCAGAGCGGCGTCGTCTGGAGGTAGGTCGTCTCCAACCCCGACACAGATGTTGTGTAAGATTACACATGCCGTTACAACCTGTGCACAAGGCAGAGCAAAAAAAGGACAAAACAAAGTGTGATGCATATTGTATGTGACTATGCAATTGTTAGTCATTAAGACAGTGTTAGTATAGCAGAATAAGGATATTAGGATTGTAATGAACTAATTTGCTACAGAAACATTAGAATGATTCATTACCTTGGGGACAAACTCATGATGTACTTCAAGTGTTTCTAAAAAGATGCACCTGAAGCGGGTTTTCATCACCCCAAAGGCCCGCTCAATGATTGAGCGACCCCTGGAGTGATGGCAATTAAACCGTTGTTCTGCCATGCCTCTCACTGGCCTCTTATATGGTGTGATAAGGGCCAGGGGTTCCTGTAGACATGGGTAGCCACCATCAGCTAGGATGAAATACCCTGGTGGAGGGTAAGTCCCCCTAGCGTAGATGGGGCTGTTCTTCAGAATCCGTGCATCATGCACGGATCCTGGGTAACCCACAAAGATGTCCACAAAGCGTCCCTGATGGTCACAGACTCCCTGCAACACAACTGAATGGAATAGCTTCCTGTTGCAGTAGTCTGAACCATCAGGGCCACTTGGGCATTTGATGCGGATGTGGCAGCCGTCAATTGCCCCAGCTGCCTTGCGAAAGGCTTTGTGGTGAGCCAACAGGGCAAAACCCTCACCAACCACCGCCAAGTCCTCCGCACGTGGGAGATGGACAAACTGGGGCAAGACGGCCACCACCTCATCCACCATCCTGTGGACAATCCGGTGGACGGACGGCAGAGGCACACCGAAGACACAGGAGACCACTCTGTAAGCGGAGCCACTGGCAATCCAAAAGAGAAAGACCAGGGCCTCCAGAGTGGCCCCCCATCCGTGGTGCCTCTCTGTCTTGAGCGCCACCAAGAGCTGCTGGATGGCCTCCCTGCCCAGCCGAAAGTCAGGGCGGGTGTCCTCGTCAGCAAAAAAACGCTGGAGGACTGGCACGGTGGCATTCATACTGCAGTAATGATGGACCTGCACAACATAAAGAATAGAGGGCAGTTTCAGTTTACTAGACATTTGTTTGTTGTTAATGGTTCATTTGTTTGTAATCTGCAGTGTGTGTGTGTGTGTGTGTGTGTGTGTGTGTGTGTGTGTGTGTGTGTGTGTGTGTGTGTGTGTGTGTGTGTGTGTGTGTGTGTGTGTGTGTGTGTGTGTGTGTGTGTGTGTGTGTGTGTGTGTGTGTGTGTGTGTGTGTGTGTGTGTGTGTGTGTGTGTGTGTGTTTACATGATTAAACAAACAATTTCAATGTGATTACACATTGTTTCCGCATCGAAAACTGTTAGAACGACTATAAACATACACAAACTATATATGCAAAATTGACACGGGACAAAAGTGTTGTTTGATTATTGTGCGGGAAGCATGGCAATAGAAAGGGGTGTCTACCAAGGGTGATTTAAACCATCATGACAACTCACAAACTAACTATGCAGTAATTAGGGATAGTTCATTTACTTGATTCACATTAGAGAATAAAACTTGCACGGAAGGCAAGCGGCAACACTTATTTAACTAGCTTGCCCATTCTCCCAACATTGAATAAAACAATACATTATTTATCCTACCCGAGCACCACGTCCTCCGCACAGGTGCCGACAGAACATCCTCCTCCTCCGAGCAGACAGACGCCGCCGACACTCCCGCTCTATCTCTTCCTCCTTCTCAATAAATGCATGCATCGAACACGAAACCAAGACAAACGTTTCCATGTTGTAAATCAGTTTTGAGTTTTCTAACAAATCGCGCTCCATTTAAGGCGGGGCCTCGCAGATGACGCATATGACGCACACCTGCACACCTGTTAGCCTGTTCCATTCTTCGTTTTCCGAGGCTAGGAGGTATTCTTGACTCGCTTCTGAAGCAAGATGCTCGGCAGACATTTGCTACCAAGCAAGCGTACTCGCGATTGAGAAACACCCATAGAGAGAGGTGAGGGGGCTCTGGACACCACTTCTTCTGCTTCTTCACCACGAGACTTCACCCCTTCACCCCGGCGAGGCAACAGCTGCTCTGTCTCTCCTCTTACATCTGCTTGTTGTATCATCGTGCCATTTAATTAAACTCAACCAATTTGAACCTTTTCGGAGACTCCATTAGTCTCTTCATTCTAAGCTTCTCTCCTGGGCGCGAGAACAACGAATACTTCTAACAATAGCGAATTTAAATTAACCTTAGCGATGCATAGTTACCTTCCTAATAAACTATCTCTCTAAGTTACAAGGATGACCTTATTTGACCAACCTCAAACAGAATTATCCCACTTAAAGGGGACCTATCATGCAAAATGCACTTTTGTACGTCTTTTATACATGAATATGTGTCCCCGGTGTTCCAGGGAACTCACCAAGTGTCAGAAAACACAACCCTCTCTATTTTCCTCCATACCCAAATCTCTAAAAAAGGGGCTGCAACGGATCTGATCAAAACTGATCCAGATTTGAACACTGTCCTGACGTCAGGACAGTGGCGCTACGGCTATTGGGCCAACTCCACCTATCAGGGGAATGTGGGGTTGGGCCACGGCCGGCCATTGCCGCTCGAAAGCGTTGGAGACGCTGTAGTACATATGCCAGGCCTGTAAGTGGCGCTGTAATCTGCCACAAAAGCAGTGAAGAAGACTTCCCGCGCATGGTTACCATGGTTACCCTTCTGTTTATTCTCCGCTGTGGCTTTTTTTCTCCCTCCCCGAGGCAAGCGTTTGCTCCCGCTGCTGTAATTCAGTGCAATCCCTCCCCGTCGAGGCAAGCACTGTAATTCTCTCCGGTTAGTCCACCAGCAGATGACAAACACCCACCTCTCCGCCTCTTCCAAGGAACGAGGGGACCGTGCAGCAGAGTTTCAGTTAGGTTTTCTTTCGCCGGTCAAGATGTCCGTTAAAGTTTAAATCTTCCGGACAAAATTAGAAAAGTGCCGGTCAAAGGTCTTCTTTGTTATTTATTGAGCTTTAAAACAAATGAATAACGACTCTATATAATAATATAATAAAACACGGAGGACGGAGATCTATTTTTCTCCTCCTCTTCTGACTTGATCAGAGCACGCTATCCTCTCCTGCAGGGTGAAAAACAGTGCTGGAAAGAGCAAATGGAGAGAAATGAGGCATGGCTAAAATGCATGATCTGTTTGGTATTTTGAAAACAGAAATGTATAAATATACCTTATATAGGTATGGACCTACAATATATCATTTAAATATAGCATGATAGGTGTCCTTTAAAGGTGGGGTATGTAATTTATTTCAGAAACACTTTTTGTTATATTCCATGGAATGCTCTTAACATCCCAATAGCAATGAATATATTAAAGCTCCCATGTCATGCTTTTCCGGTTATTACCCGTCCCCTTGTGTGTTATGAAGGTTTTTATGCATGTAAACGGTGTGCAGAGTCAAAACCCTCAAAGTACACCCTGTAGCGAGTAAAACTCTAACACAGAAAATACCTCCCCAAAACGCCTCGTTGGAGATACGTCACTGCCCATTTGAGTCTTCCATTTAGTTCCGGGTACCGCCTGATGTCATGCGGTACCCGGAACGAAATGGACCAATCCCGAAGAGCTATGGCCACACCAGCAGCGGCGTGTTCCTCCTCCAGAGGTTCGAAGAACCGGCATTTCACAGACGAAAGCTTCCAAAACATTGCCCAGTTTGAGGCCGGATATGCACAGCTTGTTTGGACCGCTTGGAGCAGGGGAAGATCTGGGTATACAACCTGTAAGTTTGCATTGTTATTTGTGTATTTATCAAACAAGACTGTTTAAATGTGTAAACTGTGTTGGACTGCTAAGCCATTGACACAGTGCTAACTGTGCTAACTAAGTTGCTAGAGTTTCCATATATCAACTCTAATATCAGCAGATGGCCTTGCATACATGTATCTCATAGCAGGAGAATGTCTGCATTCACACACAAAATACCTATTGACAGTATACTCCGGGTGATTTGCCGGTCAGTCGCGAAACTTAATTACATTATAGCTGGCGTAGCGATCTAACACACGGAGCTAGAGCTAGTTTTGGTCGGAAAAACATTTTTGTGATGCTACGTTGCTAGCGTTTAAATATATCAACTACAATGTCAGCAGATGGCCTTACATGTTTGTCATGGCAGGAGAATGTCTGCAGTCACACACACGGAATACTCATACAGTATACTGTACATTGTGACCGTACATATACTGCATGTAGCTAACAAGGCTAGCTGTATGCTAGCGTAAAACAATGTATTCATGCAAGTTACATTGTATGGTAGCAGAATACCCGTATACGATTGCAATTATAAACACGTTATTGCTAGCCTAATATGAACCACTAGCTTTTGTTCATAGTAGTTTTATTACACTGCATTATAGTTGCCTTTCCTCCAAGCTAACGTTCATATCGTGTTAGCTACCAAGGTAAACAAAGCTAGGTTAGCATATTAGCAGGCAAGCTGTTCATTACACAACTACTACTAACGAATCTAAAACAACTAAGTTTCTCTAATATTTTGTGATTTGCATTTGATTTCGTCCAGCCAGATCCTGGCGGACAATCCATGACGGGGAAGGGACTTCGACTACTACTGAGGGCTCGTGCTAAAAGGCACCGCACCGACTGCGCGCGGGCAAGATGCGAGGAGGAGGAATGAATGATATACCGTGTGTATATATGTATATTTATGTTCATTTTGTACATTTCTAAAAATAAAGTTTAATGGAAATACTTAGTAGGCCTATCCTTTCTTCCCTGAATTCATATATAGCAAACCATGATTTGATTTCTCATCAAACAGTAGTAGTTTATAATGGGTAAAAATAACTTACTCTTTGTTATGAGAGTAGCTCGTAGGCCACAACGGAAAGACAAGGAGACATACACGAGTTTACAAAACCACGGCACATTTATTGTGGTAAATGCAGAGATAGGTGGTTGAGAGGATCGCAGAGTTACGGGCCGTCTCCACAGCAGCGTTAAAAAATCTTGAAACGCTTCTGCCCATTCACTTTGAATGGGGTGACGTCACTTTCCCTCACTTTTCGCCGGAATGCATTGTGGGCAGGCGAGCGGAGATTCTCAGGATTTTCAAGATTCAAAGTTGAACAATGTTCAACTTTTGAAGCTGAGGTGGAAGCGGCAGCCAATCAAATCCTGTGTACGCAAATCTGGCAGTTCAAGCTCTAGCCAATCAAACGGCGTGTATGCTGGGAGAGACATACCGCAGATCATTTCCTCATATTCCAAAAAATGGAGGAGAAATTAGCAGTAGCGAATCAATCACCCGGTGCTTTATGACCAGACCTACCGGGATATAAACCGGAGGAGCCAGGCATGGAGGGAGGTGGCAGAGACAGTGGTATGTTTTCGCCTGTTTTGGGGAGTTTATATCCAGTTTACTTCGGGCTTTTTGGCTTCGTATGTCGCGGGCGGGAGATTCATGTGATTGGTTGATCGCAAAAAAATCCCCAAGCCTCAGATACGCCCACCTCCAAGATTTTTTTAACGCTGCTGTGGAGACGGTCCGTAAGTCTTCCTGCAGCCGCTTTGGAGAGAGACTGTGTCCGGAGGTGTCCGTGATCGTGCTGATTAGCCTCTTCAGCTCCACCCCATCGTAAGACAAAGGCCCTGGGGCCGTCACACTCTTCTATAACAACAGTTAAAAATATATATGTATATAAAATATACCGCTGTACCGACGCCATGATAAGACTGATGTTACGCTGAGAGCAGCCGGGAAAAGCACTGACATGGGCGCAGCCTCTCTGGTGGTTGACTAATCAGAACGAGTGGCCGAGCTGACCAATCGGAGCACACTAGGCTCACAGGGAGGGGGGGGCAAGAGCTCCAACGAGTCGTTTAGTGGAGAAAGTGAATACTGCTGAATACACATGCTTGACAGAGATGCTGTATGCGAAACCAATGTGAGTTTGGAAAATTGCACAGTATAAATCTATTTTAGTATACCTCAACAATGTAATTATGATCAGTGGAAATGGCCATGACATGGGTCCTTTAAATGCTTTGACAATAAATACATTAAAAAAATTCATCCGTGGAAGCCGTAGCGCTGTAAAAAGCACGACCAATCATTTTAGCCGGGCCGGCTAAAATAACTGGATGGCCTACCTGCCTGTAAGCCTTCCATCTGTGCACAAACTTATCTCGTGCCCTCATTGGTCATGTGCGCTTTCGTGTGTGTTGGAGGAGGGGCTCTGTAAGGAAGTCTGAAGGAAGAGGCAGATTTTTTCCGGTTGTGTACTTTCAAATTCTAGCGCACTCGAGCTGGTTTCTCCAAAATGACATACCCCACCTTTAATACTTAACACTTCTCTATTTCGTTTGAACTTGGAGGCTACGATTAGCATCGTTAGCACAGATGTATATACCACTCGCTTACACGATAACCCAAGCCTTAACATTCATTACGTAGCTGATTAAAATCATAAACACATAAAGTACTCGAATTTCACTAAACCGCATTCATGCACCGTCTGTTTTAACCGCAGAGCGAGTCACAATAGTCCGATATAAGCATGAAGAACAAACAAACACGGCCGAGTTCAAGTTATGTTCCCCGGATGAGCTGAGCAGGCAGAGTCCCTGTAGCATCACGGAGCTGCTAGCAGAGAGACAGGAAGCTAACAACAGCAGTCACTGGACAGAGCTGTCACTCAATGTGACCACGCCCTAATTTATGCAAAAACGTTAAGACCTTATATAACTAAAAGGGTTGCGTTATAAAAAAATGCACTCACCAATCCATAGTCATGAAGGGGGAATATAACTATACAGAGAATATGTTTTTTTTAACCACGATGTAAACTAATAATAAATAAAATGATATTTCTGCTGTAAAGTTGGTCATTTTAACATGGGGGTCTATGGAAATTGCTCCCTTCTGCAAACTGCAGTTTGAGGCACTTCCTCATTGGCCTCCCGGCTCTGCCCCGGAGTTTACCGCTTGATCCTTTATGCCAGGGGTTTTCAAAGTCTGGGAAGGTGAGCCTCCCCTCAGAGAACATGAGAACAGCCGCGCCCCCCCTTCCAATTATTATTGCTATTATTATTATTATTATTGTTGTTGTTGCTATAATGCAGGGGTATTCAATTGCATTTCAAAGAGGTCCAGTAAGAGAACATGTCATTAAATGCTCTGTTTTCGCTGTCTACCTTTCTCTTTTTTGAGCACGCCATTTGAAGTTACTCCGACTGTTTCTCTCTTTTTGTCTCGTCTCTGTGTGTTTGAATCTATCGTGCTGACTCACTGACTGCACCGATTTGATTGGCTGAGTAGCATCACCTCCTAAAAACATTAAAAAATAACTTTTTAAAACCTTTTTATCTTTTTGTTTTAAATATTTGTTTTAAACATTTTTACATTTTCAACATCGTGGATGAATCCTTATATGCTCCCGGCAACACACTGAACATCAACTTTGCCTCCTTATTACACTCACCCCTACTTTAGTGCTGGGAACAATGAGTCTGCGTCTTTGATGCGCACAGGCGGGGATCAGAGTCCTGCATTGGGTCGGTACCCGACGGGTGACCCGCAAAAAAAGTGATTTGCGGGTGGTAAGATTCCTCAGACCTCTCCCCGCGGGACCGCGCATAATCATAACCTCTGCACCGCATCAATCTGCTGCTGAGCGCGCCACATTCGAAATGGCTGAGGTGAAGCTCTAGCGGAGAATACAGCATTGTAAATAACTCTTCCTCAAGAGTGAAATCCAACGTCTGGGAGGCTTTTGGTGTCATGGAGAAAATAACCAACATCCCACGCTTTTTGAGCCAAATACGCAACTGCGTGTGTTAATAATTGCATGTTTTCAGTGCTCCTAGGATATGCGGGTTCGGGTCGGTTTGCGGATCTTGTGCCGACGGGTCGGGTCGGTTTGCGGAACTAATTGGCAATATGTGCGGGTGGCGGGGCGGGTTCGGTATTGCACGTTGCAGGTGCGGGGCGTGAGCGGGTCTTGAAAATCAGACCCGTGCAGGACTCTGCCGGGGATGCAATGTAGACAGGAATAAACGCAGATCATCCTCTGGCTGCAGCCTTGACCGGTACTTGCTTTTGATCAAAGTCAATGCGGAAAACCCGCACTCACACCGGTAGGTGGAGGTGAAGGGAATGAGCACTGAAGTAAGAAGATATGATTCTACACTGTATTGAAGTAAACATGTATTGTTTGAACTGTTTTAGGTAATCACAAACGGGTTTTGATAAGTCACTTAGAATAGGAATGTTATTCTTACTTCCAAACTCACTGATCCAGAGATTCTGTGTTTCATACACCAACCTTGCCTGGGTTTCACCCCTAAAAGCAGATGTCGTCATTAAGGTCGTTAAAGACAAACATTACATCCTTCTTATCATTCTCTAAGAGCCAGATGCTGTTTCTAAGTCGTTAAAGACATCGTAAAATAGGTGAAGAAGAGCATGGGAAGAGAATGTGGTGGAGATAGGGTGAAGATAAACGTTGACTTTTGACCTGGGGTAACTTAGGATCTCACATGCTGGGCAGACCTCTGATTGAACCCGGCCAGAAGCGAATCCAGCCAATCAGGACACTTGGGGGAGGTTAGCAGTTTAAACAGCTCCTCCCCAGGGGTTCTCTGATTCGCTTGGGAGAAAAGTGGGAAGGAAGAATCGACAAATCTCCGCCCCAAAGACAGATAGAAATACTGATGATTTTGAGTGTAAAATGCTTCTGGTCTGTTGAAAGCTGGTGCTAGAAGACGGTAAACCGCATCACAAACCTGGAGTCCATACTTCTCGTTTTCTGAAAGCTGGTCTGTCTACCTGTAAAACCGCATCATCAGGCCTGAAGCCCGGAGTACTCGAGTACTCTGTATAACTTGTATATGTGTTTGGTTTCCTACTAGAAGTAAACTCAGATAATTTGTTATAACTTTGATTCCGGTGTTTTCAATTCCTTTCTTAATTTAATAGAGATCCAGCCTCATCCAACGAACGGCGCGTAGCAGAGGTATTCTACTCCAACAAGTGGTGACTCCCGACGTTTGTGAGCTGATCTCTAGAAAGGAACACCGATAGCCGGGGGACAGAATCCAGTCCAGGGGGAGGACACAGAGATACTGGTGACAACTAAGACCATGGCAATATACAAAAGGTGAGCAGACACCTGTTTTGACTATCAAAAATCTGTGATTGATTATACTAAAACTTTAGAGTTGTCAGCAGCGTTCTCAGTGTTTTTAGTCACGGTGGGAAATACAATACATATTCTAGTTAAATTAGATTATTAGTGCTTAGAGAAGGGTATTCAGTCCTGGATCTAGAGCAAAAATAGTGTTTGAGTGTGGCGGGTAGATCCCAGCCCTTCACTCACTAAATTAAAGACTACTTAGGTGTCAAAATAGGGTTAAATTCCCCGTAGGTCAATATAACATTGATGAATACGGTTACCTCGCAGTGCTTTCATTAAAGACTGTAAGGCTGTAAAAGAAGGGTTGCATTCCCCGCAGATCATGATAAGATTGATTAATGCGGTTACCTTTCGTGGTGCTTTAAATGTATAAAAATGTCTGTAATTGTAATATGGTGGGTGATAGAGGAGGAGAGAGACGCGACCTCCAACTAATTATTTGGAACGACCGTATCTCATCACAAAACTGTTGTGGGGATAATCAGGCTCATTAAACGTGACGATAAAGAGATTTTGTTGACTGAGTTTTTAACTCTTGACCTGAAGTCGCAATCACCGTGAGGAGATTGTAGAAGCCTACTTCTGGAAGTCACGCTATCTGTTGAAATAAACATCGCACAATAAAAATTTGCCTGAATGTGATATGATAAGGTATGAGAAGCTCTGTGTGATTTTTTTAAAGTCAAATCTGTGTAATACTTGAGAGACAGAGAGCAACGAGAAGGTGGTATAATGTCTGAGACCCTACCTCCACCCTAAGGAGATAAGGGCTCACAAATGCCACTTATGAGTATCCCATCTAATACTCCTAAAGGAAAACACATTGTTAGACCTGATATTCAGGGATAAGGAATGTTGGAAATAGTAATGGAAGATATTGAAAATCTTAAACTGGATCAACCAACCATGTTAGTGAACCCTGCTAATATGGAGCTAAAACATGTAGAAAGAGTAGCAGCAGCTCTGGCAAAGACAATAGGTCCTAGCATGCAAGCACAGAGCGATAATATGATAAGGGCTATTAAACTGACCCTTTTTGGAAATGGGATTTTCCGTTACATAACGGAAGACTCAATTCAGGCCTTAAAGAACGCTTTACAAACAAGTCAGGGAGTGTTAAATGTGGAGCTATGTTGCTCAAAAGAAAGCTTACACTTTTGGGAAGAGATCTCCCTTTCTCTGTCCTGAGGTGCTGCAGGTTCAAAGCAGCATACAGGGTCAAAGACAGGCGTGACCTCTGGAGAGGAAGAAAATCTAAATCTGAACAGACCACAGAGCCCATTAAAAGGTTTTATGGCCTCTACACTGAGAGGAAGATCTGGAGATTGTAAGGAACTCTCCCTAAATATCCACCCCCACACCATTGAGGGGAAGAGTGTGCCTCTCACCAATAAACGAATCATCTCTTAACCAAGTCAGATTTCAAAATAGCCATACCTCAAGTTGTTAAGAAAAGAGGGAGATTCAAATAGTTATCAATAATTGCCCAGTATATTAAATAAATACAAACGGACACGTATCAATATAAGTCAGATAATATAGACGAGGTCAATCGTGGAAGAAGGCTGACATTTAATGCCTGATATATAAGTAATGGTAATAATAAATATATAGCTGATATTAAATAACTGATGTATAAGGCTCGATATTTCTGAAAATAGGAACACCGTTAACGGCGTTCTATTTCAGTAAAAGGGGGAAAAGGATAGGATATACATCAGACAATATGTATGTGAGATTATTACGTTTTTAGGAGAAATTTATCAATTTAAAATACTAGTTATGGTATTTTTTGTTTTGTTTTATTTGTTGCTTTTAGGAGAAATTGATACAGTTAAAATAATCTAGCTTTGGTTATTTTTTGTTTTGTTAGTTTGTTCCTTTTTGTTTTATTTTTAATTTTTGTTCTATTTTTTAATTTAATTTTTAAATTTTAAATTTAAATTTTTTTTATTTTTGTTTATTATTTTCTGCATAGTCTCTTGTCCACACTCCAGTCTAGTTGGTGCCACCAATAAACACTAAAGAAGTAGAAAAGATGATTTCAAAACCATGTTTCCAGCAACTTAAGGGCTTGGTATGAGACTTCTCCACACAGGCTGCTGACGTCAAAAGGGGGACCCGAGAAACACAAGGCCAACACAGCAGATTACGTCTGGTTGGAGGGGACCTCCCATGCCGTCCGCCTAGATGGAAAGGGAGACAACTGGTACCACTGGAGCCAGTGTGCGGTCGGGAAAAACACCTGCGAGGACCCTGGACGACATCAGGACAGAGTTGGCCCTCGTCGCGAGGACCCTGGACGACATCAGAACAGATCTGGCTCTCGTCAAGGCAGTCGACCCAGGAGGCGCCATCAGCGGGCCGGAGGAGGAGGATCGGGACATCTCTCCAGCATCGACCCGGGTGCCGCCATCAGCGGGCCGGGGGAGGACAATCTGGACACATCTCTCTAGCAGGCACCCCAGAAGCCGCCGTCAGCGGGCTGGGGGGACGAATATATGGCAAACCAAGACGGCACAGGGAACTCCATTTCCCGCTGAAACAGGTTGATATAGCCGGTGTGGAACTTTGTCTGAACAATCCATTTTTTTTTGAGGAACTTTCAACTTTATTTTTATATCCCACAATATAAGGGATTGGTATTTTTTATTCTACAGAACTATGTGTTACCAAAAGAGGGAAAAGTATGATAATGTCTTTTCTAATTTCTGTGGCTACTTTTATTGCCATTTTAGTGACATGTGGTTGTTGTTGTTGTGTGCCTTGTATCTGCTCACTGTGTGTTAGACTCATCAGTTCCACCATTGAGGGAAGAGTAAAGATGACTCAGCTGACAAGGACTTTGCTTTTTAGACATATTTTATTCTCCCTCCACTGTCATAATAAGTTGTTGTTGTGGACTGTTCCTAAAGGTTTAAAGTGCTCTATATCCCAACTTCTGATGGGTTTATATAAATGTTGGGACAGACACAGTAAGAAGAAAATTGACAGTGGTAATGTTTCAAATGCTATATGTTGATCTCGTGAGGTGAGATCAAAAGAGGGATTGAAGTAAGAAGATATGATTCTACACTGTATTGAAGTAAACATGTATTGTTTGAACTGTTTTATGTAATCACAACGGTTTGGGATTATTATATATATATATATATTATATATAGAATAGGAATGTTATTCTCACTTTCAAACTCACTGACTCAGAGATTCTGTGTTTCATACACCAACCTGGCCTGGGCTCACCCCTAAAAGCAGATGTCGTCATTAAGGTCGTTAAAGACAACATCACATTGCTTCTTATCATCCCTAAGAACAGATGTTGTTTTCAAGTCGTTAAAGACACATCGTTAAATAGGTGAGGAAAAGTTTAAATGTCTGTGGGAGAATGGTTTAGGTGAAAATATCCCCTGGGAAGGAATGTAGAGTAAGATAAGGTAAAGATAAACATTGACTTTTGACCTAGTGTGGTTTGGGGTCTCACTCTGTTCGAAACTCTGATTGACCTCGGCCAGAAGCGAATCCAGCCAATCAGGACACTTGGAGGAGGTGGTCAGTTTAAACAGCTCCTCCCCAGGGGCTCTCTAATTCGCTTGGGAGAAAAGTGGGAAGGAAGAATCGACAAATCTCCGCCCCAAAGACAGATAGAAATACTGATGTTTGTGTGTGTAAAATTGCTTTTGGGTTTGGTGAGTGGTTTGATCCCGATATCTGTATCCGCTTCGCATCACAGACCTGAAGTCCAATTTCTTTTTGTTTGATGAGTTGGTTTGATCCCGACACATTTATCCGCTTCGCATCACAGACCTAAAAGCCCGGAGTACTCTGTATAACTTGTATATGTGTTTGGTTTCCTACTAGAAGTAAACTCAGATAATTTGTTATAACTTTGATTCCGGTGTTTTCAATTCCTTTCTTAATTTAATAGAGATCCAGCCTCATCCAACGAACGGCGCGTAGCAGAGGTGTTCTGCTCCAACAATATATATATACATATATATATGTATATATATATACAGTGCAATAATTCTTTCATGCTAAATGAAGCTCTGTTGCTTGGATATCACTAGATCCTGTTACAGCGTAATATAAAAGTACATAACGATTGATGTGTAAATTAGCATAATTACTAGCTAGCCGCTAGCTGCTAACTACCGCCTCGTTAATATAAAATCCATCATAATAACAATCCATTACCATGCTGTCATGAACGTGCGGTGCTTTTACGTGTACGCAAATTGACGTGCTTGATGTGAACGAGCATTTTGGGGGGCATGGTTAAAGTTGAATGAATGAGGCCCCCGCCTCCCACACTGTATCCAGTTCTTATTATACATCCATGAGTGGGACATTGTACGAAAAGTCAGCACACTCAGCACGGATAGTGTGCGCAACATGATTGCAGCGTCCAGGCAGCTCCCGTTCGAGCATATATGCCTTGAGCTGCACATAGCTCCAACGACCCATCACAGTGTACACACACACACACACACACACACACACACACACACACACACACACACACACACACACACACACACACACACACTCCTGGCATTTTACGCTGTACAAGAGTCCAGTTTCTCAACAAGTTATGAATGACTCGGTTTGTAAAGGCTGTCTGTCTGCTTGGTTTGCAGGACTGCTTCAAGTTTTGTGTTAAAATGGTAGCTTAAACATAACCAATATATATTCAAAACCCAAAGAATAAGTTATAAAACAGAAACGAAAGGAAATCTAAATCTTCAAAATAGTTTGTGATTACATTGATGTGACTGATAAGAGTATTAAAAACTTGAAAAATATCCCTCGAAAGGTACATTTAGAACAGATAAAAAATGTGCGATTAATTTGGACAATCATGCGATTAATCGCGATTAAATATTTTAATCGACTGACAGCCCTAGTAAACACCCTTTGCACCCCGGGCTGGCGGCAACATTTTGCATTTGCCCTGTACGATGGGCGCTGTAACTGTAAGTGATGAAAGGGGGGGATGGTCGCTTATCAGGCACCCACGGGCCGCGGCTCACAGCGAAAGTGACGCGGCAGCTCCAGCTGAAAGTGTCGGAGATCGCAACGATCGCAACAGCAAGAGGCAAAACATTAGCATTATGAAAAGGTCCAAGCCTTCAGGGGCAACGGGAAGGAAACGGAAAAAAGAACAGGAGGAATCGAAAGTCAAAGACAGGTACGTCGGCTTGTGTAAACCAATAAAAATCAGTATGTACTGTACCGTTAGACATTTGATTTTAAGCTTGCTAGCTAAGGAGGTAGCCATGATACAGCTTTGATGCCATGCTAGCCGCGAGCCTCTGATACAGAAATACAAATGATTTTAAGTTTTTATTTATGTGTTATTATTCTTATATAATATTTTTGTAAATAATATCCTACTTTTATATTGTCATAGCTGTAAATTGATCCTCCAATAGTGTTGAATTTGTCAGATAGTTTATTTTCACGGTCAACTGTGTGTATATAAATATATATATTTATTTTTCTGTTTATTTTCTATTATATTTTAGAATTTGTTTATTTTCTGCTCTTTTTAATATCTGCAATGCTTTGTTTTATATGCTGCTGTAACGAAATAATGTGAATGTTAGCCAGAAGAAAGCTATCTGGATAACTGCTCCTTTGTATAAAGTGAGGCTGACCAACCAATATGGGCATGTGTTATTATTTAGTTGTTACTTATGTTTGCAGCAGAACCTAACTTTTATATAGGCCAGTTGTGAACTTGCATACAGCTGAGGCAGATTGCAGCAGTTATTTTTGCCTGACTGTATATAAATGTTTTTGCTTGTAATGTGCTAATATCTACCCTATAAATGTCCAGCTGCACTTGAGAAATACCTAAAAAAGCCCCCAGTTGCTGGAGAAGGAACATCTGATCTCCCATGTACATCACACTCTGAAGAATGTAAGTTTTGCCAAACATTTATGGTCTCTGTGTAATCGTTAATACACTACTTTTTTGTCATTATTATTATGATAAATAATGAAAACTGAAGCATGAATAACTTCTTTGCATGTTTGGATTGCCTGCCTAAAGGTGAAGGAATAACGAGCACAGTATGTGAGTCCACCATTGCAGCCCCCTCAGATCCTGCTGACTGCCCAGGCCCATCTGAGTCCAACATTGCAGTCCCCTCAGATCCTGCTGACTGCCCAGGCCCATCTGAGTCCACCATTGCAGTCCCCTCAGATCCTGCTGACTGCCCAGGCCCATCTGAGTCCACCATTGCAGTCCCCTCAGATCCTGCTGACTGCCCAGGCCCATCTGAGTCCACCATTGCAGTCCCCTCAGATCCTGCTGACTGCCCAGGCCCATCTGAGTCCAACATTGCAGTCCCCTCAGATCCTGCTGACTGCCCAGGCCCATCTGAGTCCACCATTGCAGTCCCCTCAGATCCTGCTGACTGCCCAGGCCCATCTGAGTCCACCATTGCAGTCCCCTCAGATCCTGCTGACTGCCCAGGCCCATCTGAGTCCACCATTGCAGTCCCCTCAGATCCTGCTGACTGCCCAGGCCCATCTGAATCCACCATTGCAGTCCCCTCAGATCCTGCTGACTGGCCAGCACTGAGTGATACAGTGTGGATGGAGTTAGTCAGACGAGGGCCACAGGGCTGAGAGAGGACGCTGGCGTAGACTGTTCGCCGCTTCTCCAGCTGCACCTAGTAGTGTTTTTGTTTGTTTGTCTGTCTGTCGTTCTTTTGCCGGCTCTAACTGTTGGCCTCTTACTCAGCCGTGTATCTCATATCTTCACGTTTTATGTGAACACGTCTTTACACCCAATTCCTCTGATTTCTTACCTGTATGCAGCAGCTGCCACACCAGCTCCTGTAGCTAGCTGTAGCAGCTACCCCGGCTCCAGGCTAGGTGATCTCTGCTTTCCTGTCATCTCCCGACGGATTGCTCTGTCCTGCCTTCCCTGCGTGCCCCGACTCTGGACTACCCGTCGCCGACCTTCGATCACTCATCGCCGACTCTACCCTGTGCCATCATCACCACTGAGTGCTCGACAAACCCACGGCTGCCCGCCGGTGCGGTTAGCCTCGCTGGCTAGCTCCACTGCATCTCTTCGGCTGGGGCCTCGGCTACCCTCCACAGAACATATCTGGATCACCCGTCTCCCCCCCAGTGCTGTCCATGCTGAGAGTTCTGTTCCACGACACACTCTATTCCATCCCGGAGTGGCTAGCCTCTTGGTTGGGACCACCTTCTCCCCAGCTGGCTCTCAGCTAACGTAGCATCGTGCTAGCATACCTCCGGCTCTATGATGCTGAAATATTCCACTGCACAACTGGTTACTCTCAATAGTTGTATCATGCAACCTCTATGCTTAGCAGTCATCAACAAACTTGGGCTGTTACGTAGCAGACCCCAGTACATCCATAGAGGCTCCCGGCGTAGGTTTGTTGTCGCTGGGTCGGAGCCTCTCTCCAGCTGGTCCTGCGCGTGCACCGTCCCTGGCTCGCTACGTCATCACAACAAACCTTGCACGTGCATTGGCAATCTGAAGGCCCTGGTCTGTGTTGACACTGTGTCATTCTGCTCACACCGCCAGCTTCCAGTAGCAACGCCCCCACATTCATGCTGCTGAATACCCGTTCCCTCAATAATAAAGCACCACTCATTCATGACATCATCACTGACAGGAAAACGGACTTTGTTTGCCTAACGGAGACCTGGCAAAATCAACAAGACTTTTTCACCTTAAACCAAGCCACACCCCCAGGCTATGTTTACCTGCAGAAGCCCCACTCCCTGGGTCGGGGTGGTGGGCTGGCTGTTATCCACAGAGCAGAAATCCCGATAAAACAACTCCCTGTGGTAAATACAACCTCTTTTGAATGTATTGCCTTTTCTTTGCCCGGATCATCACAGCTACAGGTTGTCCTCATATACCGCCCCCCCAAAGCCTCCGCCGTCTTCATGTCTGAGTTCGCTGAGCTGCTCACCTGTGCCTGCTCCAGATCTCCATCCACACTGCTGCTTGGTGACTTTAACATCCATGTCGACTCCAGTACATGCCCCTTTGCCTCTGAATTTCTCTCACTACTCGACTGCTTCAACATCACGCAGCACGTCCAAGGTCCCACCCACACCAAAGGTCACACGCTGGACCTAGTGTGCTCTATTGGCACCCCTCCCTCCCATCTCCAGTGCCTGGACCTAGCTGTTGCCGACCACCTTGCCATACTCTTTACTGTTCCTGGCCCTCTGCTCACTCAGCGTGCCAAACGCACCATCACATTCAGGAACACCAAAACACTGAGTGCACCAGCCCTGACCAGCACGATAGCAGCCCACCTAGCCTCCATTCCCCTTACCACCACAGTGGATGGCCTGGTTGCTCGCTACAACTCAGCTCTATCCCTCAGCCTTGACTCTCTAGCCCCCCCTCAAAACCCGGACTGTCTCCTTCACCCGTTCGGCCCCTTGGTTCACCACTGAACTCCGCGCCCTGAAGGCTTCTGGTTGTCGTATTTACTGCTTTTGCTGCAAGCTGTTCTCCCAAAAAGAGTACCAACTAATCAGCAGTGGACTAAATGACTGGACAAATTGCACTGACAAACTAAAAACACATGAGAACAGCCCAGAACACTCTAGGCACATGACGTTGTGGAAGGAACTGGAGACTCGACTTGAAAAGGGCCTAACTATAGACAAGGTAGAAATGGCACTTATGGAGGCTGAAAAAAGGAAGTGGCGTGAAGTCCTGACCAGGTTGGTGGCAATAATTCCGTCGTTGGCAGAGCGAAATATTGCCTTTAGAGGGACCACAGAAACACTTAACCAGCCAAATAATGGCAACTTCCTGAAGGAGGTAGAGCTCATGACGAAGTTCGACCCAGTCCTCAAACAGCATGTTGCTGAGGTCCAAAGAGGAACCACCAATATTTCCTATTTAGGAAAAATAATTCAAAATGAACTGATAGATTGCATCAGTGGGAAGATTGGGGACCATATGGTCAAGGAAATCAAACAATCCAAATACTTTTCAATTATTTTGTATTGCACCCCAGATTTGAGCCATACAGAGCAACTATCAGTCATTATTCGACTAGTTACAACCCAGGACACGCCCCAAATAAAAGAACATTTTATGGGGTTCCTTGAGGTAGAACAGTCCACTGGAGAAAGCCTTTCAACCCTGATTCTAAAGAGATTAGAACAGCTTGATATCCCTTTTGAAGACTGTAGAGGGCAGTCTTATGACAACGGTGCAAATATGAAAGGAAAGAGGAAAGGAGTCCAAGCCAGACTTCTTCAAATCAATCCAAGGGCTTTATTTGTGCCATGCGGAGCACATACATTGAACCTGGTGGTAGCTGATGCAGCAAAAAGCTCTGCAGAAGCAACTAGCTACTTTGGCTACCTGCAGAAGCTTTTCACACTCTTCTCTGCCTCCACTCAGAGATGGTCCATCCTAAAAAGCCATGTGAACATCACATTGAAATCATGGTCTGACCCCAGATGGGAGAGTCGGATCAACAGCATAGAGGCTGTAAGGTATCAGGCTGCAGAAGTCAGAGATGCACTTCTAGAGGTGAGGGATAAAGCCACAGATGGAGTCGTAAAAATTGAGGCACAATCTTTGGCTGAAGAGGTTGGATCATACCGCTTTGCAATATGCACTGTGGTATGGTATGACATCCTGACCAACATCAAACATGTCAGCAAAATGTTGCAATCAGTGTCAATGCAGCTGGCTATTGCTGTTGACCTCCTGAGAAAAACAAAAGTTTATTTGGTCAGCTACAGAGGCAATGGATTTGCTTCTGCCCAAGCATCTGCCAAAGACATATGTGGCCAAATTAATGTGGAAGCTGTTCTCAAGCAGAAGAGGCTGAGAACAACCAAGAGACAGTTCTCCTATGAGTCCCCAGAGGAGCAAGTGAGTAAAGGGTAAAGGGGTTTAGTAAAGCACTAAAGAAACTTGAAGTTTCTTTTTTCAATATGGTGGTGGATGTTTCCATTGCATCACTGCAGGAGCGATTCAAGGCCTTAGGTGAAGTAGAGGAAAAGTTTGGGGTGCTACTCAACTTCCCTGACCTGCCAAAGGAAGATCTGACGAAGCAGTGTGAAACACTCAGCAACACCCTGAGCTGGGGTGGACAGTCAGACCTGGATAAGAGGGAACTTGCACTGGAGATGCAGAATTTCCCAGCTTTGCCAAAAGCCAACATGACCACCCTGGAACTTCTGACTTTCCTACAGGAGAAGAAAATGAACAAAGTGTATCCAAATATGTGGGTGGCCCTCAGGATCGCTGTCACTATTCCAGTGACAGTTGCTGCTGGGGAGAGGAGCTTCTCCAAATTGAAGCTCATTAAAACATACTTGAGGTCGTCAATGGCTCAAGAACGCCTCAATGGATTAGCTTTAATAAGCATCAATCGCGAGATTTCGGGGCAAATATCATTTGACGACACAATAAATGAATTTGCAGCAAGGAAGTCCAGACGTGTCCGACTTTAAGGATGTGGACTAATTAAAGGACACAATAACATAGCAGAGACTTGTTGTTCTGATTGCCTGTTCCATTTGATTTATAGTGTGTGTAATGTTGTTCATTATCTTAATTTATTTGCAATAACCTCAGTTGTAAGAGCTCCGTCGGCTATATTTCATATATCATGTATTTATTTTGCTATGTATATAAATGTCATGTTCTTAAATGTTGTATGTGAGGGACTACGGATGGAAACTAGCTCAAAGCTAAAATCCGGCATGTTTACGTTTTTAAAGCATTATTTGTTTTAAATGTTCATCAATGCGCACTGTCCCTCGTCAAATAAACGATTAAATAAATAAATATTTTTGTCCACGTTTGCACTTTCTTTTCTTAAAGTTTTAAGAGAAGCTACTTTTGTTTGATGAGTGATTTTCATTTAATAACTACAATATTAATAAGGATAAAATAAATAAATATGTTACATTTATTTGTTATTGGCTGTGGGTTATTGGTTATGTTCACATACTTATTTGGTTATTAAAATGTAAACCGATCTTTTTCATATGGGTGTTTAGAGTTGTACCCCCTAGATCAGGTCTCTAGTAATTCTGCTCAAAGTGCACCAGATTGAAACATTTTACTTTAAAATGTTAAAACAAATCTTTCCGGGGGGGGCATACCCCCGGACCCCCCCTAGAGGATGCGACATCCACCCCCCAATTAAAACATGTTCATACAATAATGAATACATTTGAAACCTTCTTTATGTATATTACCTATGTCAATAAGTTTCTGTTTTTGTAGTGTATTGGTCTTTTGTAGAGATTTTTCATTTATTCTTTATATATTCTATTGTGTATTGCTTGTGTAATCTCGCCTAGGGCACCAAAATGTCTAGGGCCGGCCCTGAGCGGAGCAAATTATCAAAGTAGTACGAGTGTGTGTGTTTGTGTATTTTTGCCTTTGTGTGTATTGTGTTTGTTCTATTTCGTATAGGCTTCACCCTCTAAGGCAGGCATCCTCAAAGTCCGGACTCCGGTCCGGATCCGGACCGAACCACAACTGTCTCTGGACTCTGAGCAAATTATACTTTTCATATGTATTATCTGTATTATCTGTGTTATCTGCGAGACATCGCCACAACGCAACGAGTCAAAATTCTCCGCTATGTCCACTGCAAACAGCGCTCTGCATGTCCGACTGTTCCACTGTCTGTGTGTGTCTGTCAACGCTTTGGTCCAATCACATTCAGCATCCCGTCAGCGTTTTTTCCCCCCACCAACAGTCTGCGAATCAGAGGCACAGTAGGGCGGGTCTTCGCGGAATGCGGGTGGGAAAAATGCGTGTGTCGTCTCTTTCAACCTGTCTGAGTCAGAGCGAGAGTTTAAAAAAAAAAAGTCAGAGCGAGAGTTAATAGCTCATCTAGTTGTATCTGTACTGTAGCTAGTAGCCTAGTTTCACCTACCGGGGTGGCATGGGGTTTTGAACGAAAAGTTGTGGCTCATCTGACATTTATGAGAGAAAGTCTCTAATGTCCGAGTGCAAGTGAATGCAGCACAAGATGCACGTCTTGTAACCCCTCCCCCGGCCCTGGCGCGAGCGTGGAAATATGATTGACCCAAGTACTGAAGGAATGAGGTATTTGCGGTCTACAATGACAGAGAAGAGACTGTCAAGTTTGGCTGTACTCGGCATTGAATCAAAACGCACTAAAGCTGTTGATCTTAATAAGTTTGTGAGGCGTTTTGTTGAACAAAATGGTAATCGCCGCATTCAACTGTAATAGACATGTCAACTTGATGCTCTGCTCACGGATGAGCATACAACACTGTTAAGATGATGACCTTACGTGTGTAAATATATTTTTTTCTTTGTGGGGGTCTGCCCCCAAAAAACAGTTTTAAAGGAGAGGTGTCATGCTTTTCCGGTTATTACCCGTCCTGCGAGGTGGGCCCCACCCTCGGGCTCACTTCCGGTATAAATAGGAAGGAGGCCCGACAATCTGCTCCCTCTTTTCTTCAGCACCCCGTTACTGAAGCACGAGAGACACTTAAGGCATTTTCAAACATGAGTAACACACGAGATTGTCCCTCATGTGGCTCGGGGTACATCATGAGCTATGACCAGCACACTGTATGCGAATCCTGCCTGGGGTCGGAGCACGCCTACGCGGCTCTAAACCAGCAGGTATCATGTACCCACTGTGCCTGTGCCCGTCTCCCATCGGCCGTCAGGAAGCAAAGAGCCATCTATCGGTTAATAAACTACAGAGCTCGCGGCATTCCTCTGTCCGAGATACGCCTCCTACACACGGTCATAATAAGCCCATGAGCGCCGTTATAACGCTTCGTGTGGACAGCACTGCACACACCTCCACTCATCCCCTGAGCATTTACGCACCTCATGATGAGAGCCGGAGTGAAACGCAGCGTGTGGAGGCTCCCTCGCAGCCCTTTCGGTCCAGGCCCACCTTGGGTTGCCTCATGGGCAGCGGCGGCGAGGGCTCTGGCGTGGCTCGTCACCATGACAACCACAGCACATCTCGAGCATGTGCGTCCGCTCTCAGAGTGTTTCTCAGAGTGGCAGCGCTTGTGTCTGTTGGATTGTGTTCGTTGTTCTCGCGTCCAGGAGGAAGTTAAAATAAGAGACTAATGGAGTCTCTGAATAGGTTCAAATTGGTACTTTAATTAAGTAACGTGGTAATGAAACAAACAGACCGGTTCAGGAGCACAGCTGTGGTGGGTAGGCGGCAGCGGGGAAGAAGGGCTGTGTGGTGGCGTTTTAATCCTTGTCTACAATTTAATAGCCACCTCTATCGCGGTTGTGGGTTTTGACGCGCCTCTCTTTGTTTCCAAACAAATGAGCTGAGAACGTGGTTGAATCAGATGAGCTTTATTTGTTAGTCCAGACGGCATATAAACAGCAGGACACATTTCTTCGCTTCATACTAAATCAAAGTTAACAGTCTCCAAAAGAACACGGTCAAAAGACTTTTCCGTTTCCCCGTCTCATCACCATCAGCTGTGTCCTATCAACCTACCATATATAGGCATATAGCCATGCACGTGATACTGACGCACATAACAAATAAGTGAGCCTTAAATTAATACATTTTAAACCATAGTATGACACAAAAATACCTTTTAGATGGTGAGTTTAATCTAATTTATATTATTATCAAGCCTAAGTATCAGACAATAATAACTAAATTAAAATGGCTCTAACAGGCTGAGATCACGTTGTTTCTCCGTCTGTATCTGATTCATAGCTTTTCCTCTCAATGGCGGCTGTTGACGTAAAAGGGAACCTCCCTCCTTGTGTTCTTCTGTGTCCGATATCGTGTAAAACAGAGGATTTAGACGTAGTGTGTTCATTGTATAACTCCACCCGCCTTTTCCCCTCATACACTCATTCATGACTTTTTATTTAATGAATTTTAACGGCTGTTAACGTAAAACCGGAAGTGGTCACTGTTGACAACGGCAACGCCTTTCAATACAGCTTTTCAAAGTAAACTTAACTGGAAATGTTTTCAGAATAAAACAGTTTTAAGCTTACTGTGTGTTTAAGCTAAATTACGTCATTCAATATTGATTTTAATTTCTTACATGTCTGATGGACAGATGGATGAGCAGGCTGATCAGCAGAGGGTACACCCTGCAGTTCGCCTCTCCCTCCCCCACAGTTAAATGGGATAAAGGAAACACTCCTGTCATCCCAGGAACAGTGTCTTGCGCTCCATTCAGAGCTGCAGGAACTCCTGTTGAAAGAGGCTATTTCCAGGGTTCCTCAAAGGGAAGAAAATCAGGGGTATTACTCCCGCTATTTTCTTGTCCCGAAAAAGACCGGGGGAATGAGACCCATCCTCGATCTGTTAGCATTCAACAGGGCAATAATGAAAAGGCCTTTTCACATGCTGACGATCAAACAGGTACTGGAGTGTGTTACGTCTCTCTCTCTCTCATTCCTCTCGCACACTCCCCGTGTGAGCCTCGTGTCGCGGCTGTCTTTTTGGTGTCCACAAAATAAAAGGATTGTTTTACTTTCAGACCCTCGTCTCGCCTCCCAGCTTTTGTTGCAGCCAAAGAGCCGGGTTGTAACATATGGGGGCTCGTGGTTGAACCTGGTCGTTTCGGAGGTTAGTTTTCGAAAATGGAGTCCGTTGTTTGGTGAACGGAGGGGAATCTAACACACAGCTGTAGCGGGTTACGGCAGTGGACCGTGATGGAGCGCACAGCTGTTTGTTTGGGAATAGCCTTGACGAGGGTAAGTGTGGCAGTGTGACTTAGAAGGCAGCTGTTTGTTTATGAATGCAAGTTAGGTGTGGTGCATTATTCACGGCAGTCACGTATCGTTGGTCTTGTCCCTGTTAGGCTTCAGTACGGTCTCCCTTGGAGGTCGTAGGGGGGGCTGTTAGTGTGGTGTGAACGCGGTTGGAGCTATTAGCTCGGGAGCACGCCGAGGCTGAAGGGGGAGTTGCCGGTTTTCTGGTCGCTTTGCCGAGTTTACGGTATTAAGTGCGTAAATACCCGCCGTAATTAGCACCTGAAGACTAGGGGGGAGTTTAGCTAGTTTCTGTGAGGCAGTTAGAGGGACGGGCCGCGGTAGCGTGTAGGCTGTGTAAGTAGCGTGAGCGTGCCACACAGTGTTGTCGCGGCGGCGGGTGTGTGTGTCTACAGAAGGTCCAGTTGTGATAGACACGGTTCGCCACTGGGTAGAGGTAATACTCCGTTTGACGTTGCTGGTAATCTGCAGGTTGTGCCTCAGTTCAATGAACAAGATCCAGATACCTTTTTCTCCCTATTTGAGCATGTGGTCGGATGTTAACAGTACCTTATTGCTACAGTGTGTGCTAACAGGTAAGGCCCAGGAAGCTTATTCTGCTTTAACGGTGGCAGATAGCAAGGTATATTTAACTGTTAAAGGTCCCATGTCATGCTTTTCCGGTTATTACCTGTCCCCTTGTGTGTTATGAAGGTTTTTATGCATGTAAACGGTCTGCAGAGTCAAAAACCCTCAAAGTACACCCTGTAGGGAGTAAAACTCTAACACAGAAAAGACCTCCCCAAAACGCCTCGTTGGAGATTTCTCATTTACTTCCTGGGTATCGCTACATAGGGATACCCAGAGGCCACACCCTCTGCCAGCCTTTCACGAAACAAAGCTTCCCAAACCTTTCAACGATTAATGCCGGATATGTACTAGAGATGGCAAATCCGGATCCTTTTACGGACTCAGGGTCTTCTGAGTCAGTCATTGAAGAGATCCGGATCATACGAGTCATTTGAGTCATATGAGTTAGCATGACCAAGACCGTAGAAATCCTATCGGTGAAACCGAAAAGTTGTTGCATTTCACGAGCATATTATTATTCCATATATTTTGAATATATATATATATATATATATATATATATATATATATATGTAATATCTGCATGTATATTTTCTATTTCGACATGTATATTTTATTTTATTTTTCTTTCTATTCTTGTATATTTTGTAGTTTTGTTTTATTGTAAAATGCCTTATGCTGCTGTAACAACAACAATTTCCCAATTTGGGATCAATAAAGTACTATCTATCTATCTATCTATTAAACTGACGTTATATTAACCTCCGCTACACAGTGTATTTTGCTTTAATAAAAAATGTTGATCACAAAAAAAAGGGTTATTTTGCGATTTGGCAAATCTGAGTCTGCTGTTGACTCGTGCATGAGGACGAGTCTGCTGGATCTCTGGATCTGCTGCTATATACGGCTCTGAGTCCGCTCTGCTGTGTGTTGCAGAACAGTGAGTCAGGATTTGCGAATCTGAGTCTGCTGTTGACTCGTACACGAGGACGAGTCTGCTGGATCTCTGGATCTGCTGCTATATGGTTACGGCTCCGAGTCCGCACGAGTCTGCTCTGCTGTGTGTTGCACAGTGAGTCAGGATTTGCGAATCTGCGAGTCTGCTGTTGATAGCCGCGGGAGCCGGGTGCTGGAGGAGGGGCTATGCTCGTGCACATGACGAGTATGGATCTCTGGATCTGCTATGCTATTACGGTTAGGAGCCGTCGGCTCCTCTGAGTCCCCACGAGTCTGCAGGAAGTTTCACTGATCCGCGTCCCCTCCCCTGAGCCAAACGATAACTTCTGGCAGGCAGCTATCCTGTATACTTGCTAAAGGGTAGGCAGATGGACTGGGGTACGTTGTAATGTGATTTTACATGTTATAAAGAGAGTAGCGAGTGACGCAATTTATAGTTTTAATTTGTACGTCACACCAAGTGTGGGACTCAAGGACTCGGGTTAATGGAGAGGGGAGACTCGTCACGACCAGCTCATTTCTAGGATCCGGGTTAATGATCCGGATGAATCAGGACTCGCCCATCTCTAATATGTACTGAAGAACGATGCTGTTCCTACTTTGTTTGGACCAGCGGGAGATTTGGGTACACAACCTGTAAGTATTCATTGTTGTTTGTGTATTTATGATGTTTAAAACAAACAAGGTATCTACCACGACTGTTTAAATGGGTAAACATTTTTCGGGCTGCTAAGTTGGGATCGCGGAGAAATGCTCTCCGCAGACCCATGCTCACAGCGTTATAAACCTGTTTCTTACTCAATATCAAGCCACACTTATTGTTTTTATTTCGGCTGTGAGTGTTTGTGTGTGCTCAGGATGAGTTTCGCTTGTTCTCGCTGTATCTGTATTGCCGACACGGAAGCCCTGTCTGCTCCTCACAGCAACGAGCAAACAAGCCGTTTAGGACAGAGAGTGAATACCGGTGAATACACATATTTTACAGAGATGCTGTATGAGAAACCAATGTGAGTTTGGAAAATTGCACAGTATAAATCTATTTTAGTACACCTCAACAATGGAATTATGATCAGTGGCCATGACATGGGACCTTTAAAACTGCTGTGTTGAAGGCTTACGAGTTAGTCCCTGAGGCATATCGCCAGAGGTCCGGTCCTGGGAGATGTCTAGCAGACAGACACATGTTGAGTTTGCCAGGGATCTGGTTACTTCTTTTAGTAGGTGGTGTAACGCCTTAAATGTGGATACGTATGTTGCATTATGTGAGTTGATGGTGTTGGAGCAATTTAAAAATTCTGTACCCAGCCACATTGCGGTTTACATCAGCGAGCGTAAGGTGAAAACTGCTGCAGAGGCTGCTGCCTATGTGCTAACCAAGCGGCAAACTCTGGGGAAGAGCCGGGACGCCAATACGGAAGTGCCACAAACTGCAGTTCATATATTGGCCGATAGGCGATGACTGCAGAAAGGAGCAATTTCCATAGACCCCAATGTTAAAATGTCCAATTTCACAGCAGAAAAAAAAACGTTTCTAGCCCTGGCTCCAATACATTTTATTATGTATATAGTTAGATTCCACCTTCGTGATTATGAATCTGTGAGTGAATTGTTTTCTAACGGGACCCTTTTATTTATATTAGGTCTTAAAGTTTTTGCATAAATTAGGGCGTGGTCACATTGAGTGACAGCTCTGTCAGGTGACTGCTGCTGTTTGCTTTTTGTCTCTCTGCTAGCTGCTCCGTCCGTGAAGCTACAGGGACTCTGCCTGGTCAGTTCATCCAGGGAACACAACTTGATCCCGGCCGTGTTTGTTTGTTCTTCATGCTTATATATCGGACTATTGTGACTCGCTCTGCGGTTAAAACAGACGGTGCATGAATGCCGTTTTGCGGTAAGTGAAATTCGAGTACTTTATTTATGTGTTTATGATTTTAATCAGCTACGTAATGAATGTTAAGGCTTGGGTTTGCGTGTAAGCGAGTGGTAGCTATGCTCAAGTATGTAGACAAGCTAACGTCGAAGTAGTGTATGTGAAATCAACCTCACAATAAGATGTGTGTATATTACAATTATTAATGTCATATTTCAAGATGATTACTTAGATATTACAATATGGTTGGTTGAGCTGGAGTTCATTATTGAGTTTACACGTCAATATTTTATATAAAATTGTGTTTTCTATTTAAAGGTAGGGTAGGTAAGTTTGAGAAACCGGCTCGAGATCGCTAGAATTTGAAAATACACAGCTGGAAAAAATCTGCCACTTCCTTATAGAGCCCCTCCTCCAACACACACGAACACGCACATGACCAATGAGGGCACGAGATAAGTTGGTGCCCCGATGGAAGGCTGACAGGCAGGTAGGCCATCCAGTTATTTTAGCCGTACTTTTTACAGTACTACGGCTTCCACAGATGACATTTTTTTATGGATTTTTTGTCAAAGCACTTAAGATATTCATTGCTATCGGGATGTTAAGAGCATTCCATGGAATATAACAAAAAGTGTATCTCGAGCCGGTTTCTCAAACTTACCTACCCCACCACCTTTAACTTATTGTACTAAGATTATTTTTGTAATCATGCATTGTATTTTTTTAATTAACCTTTTTATTTATTTTTATCTCACGTACCCCCTGCAGTACCCCAACGTACCCCTAGGGGTCCGCGTACCCCCATTTGAGAATCACTTGAATGCCACGACATTTAATCTATTGACAACACGATTTCCCCCTTTTTTTCGTGTCACACAGAACGATTTTAAAAGCAATGTATTTCTATTGGTAGTATGTTTCGTGCCTGCACCACGTCTTTTTGTCCGGTCTGGTCTTGGAAGACCGGAAGCTGTGTGTTTCTAGGGATGCAAACTTTCGAAATTCGCCGTTTTGAATCCAAAATAGGTCGTTTGTGTGATTCATGTAGATCTGCAATAAAAATATTTTTGGGGTATGGGGGGGGTCTGGGACCCGGAGTAATCTGCGGGCGTGAGCTGTTATGTGCCATCATGACACGCATGGTGTTCTTTTTTTATATATTATAATGAAGCGCAAGCTGTGTGCTCGAATCTTCCTGCCTGTCGGCTCTGCTCATGGATGTATAATAAGGCTCTGCTGCTGCTCCGGGATGAGGGTCTAGCTTCATAAACTACATTACCTACGGTGCGTTCGTTAATATTAACTGTGCGGTTCGGAGTCACTGTGGCACAGACTGGACCGCTGGTGAACAGCTGTTAGAACGGGCCGTTCAGGTGTTCAGAGCAGAGCTCCCTGACCTGAGTGGCAGAGCGTGATGTGCACTGAAAAGTTTTTCTGTCGCAATATTATTTAAAGGGCCCATGTCATGGCCATTTCCACTGATCATAATTACATTGTTGAGGTATACTAAAATAGATTTATACTGTGCAATTTTCCAAACTCACATTGGTTTCGCATACAGCATCTCTGTCAAGCATGTGTATTCAGCAGTATTCACTTTCTCCACTAAACGACTCGTTGGAGCTCTTGCCCCCCCCTCCCTGTGAGCCTAGTCTGCTCCGATTGGTCAGCTCGGCCACTCTGTTCTGATTAGTCAACCACCAGAGAGGCTGCGCCCATGTCTAAACGGCTGCTCTCAGCCGAACATCAGTCTTATCATGGCGTCGGAACAGCCGTATATTTTATATACATATATATATTTTTAACTGTTGTTATAGAAGAGTGTGACGGCCCCAGGGCCTTTGTCTTACGATGGGGTGGAGCTGAAGAGGCTAATCAGCGCGATCACGGACACCTGGCCGGAGCCGAGGTGCTAGCCAGCTGCCGGGAGTCACACGGCAGCCTCTCTCTCCCTCCAAGCAGCACAGCAATCCTCTTCCCTGACCACGTATCTCTGCATTTACCACAATAAATGTGCCGTGGTTTTGTAAACTCGTGTATGTCTCCTTGTCTTTCCGTTGTGGCCTACGAGCCGGTCATAACAAAGAGTAAGTTATTTTTACCCGTTATAAACTACTACTGTTTGATGAGAAATCAAATCATGGTTTGCTATATATAGTATTTCCATTAAACTTTATTTTTAGAAATGTACAAAATGAACGTAAATATACATATATACACGGTATATCGTCAATCACTCCCCGTTGTCGGCATCTTGCCTATAGCAGCCGGGGCTTTTTAGGACGAGGCCTCAGTGTGGTAGTCCGGTCCCCGTCATGTATTGTCCGGCAGGATCTGGCTGGACGAAATCAAATGCAAATCACAAAATATTAGAGAAACTTAGTTGTTTTAGATTCGTTAGTAGGAGTTGTGGTAGGAGTGTGGATCTATCTAATCAATCTAATGAACAGCTTGCCAGCTAATATGCTAACCTAGCTTTGTTTACCTTGGTAGCTAACGTTAGCTCGGAGGAACGGCAACTATAATGTAGAGTAATAAAACTACTATGAACAAAAGCTAGTGGTTCATATTAGGCTAGCAATAACGTGTTTATAATTGCAATGTTATACGGGTAGTCTGCTACGTTCGGTCATACATTGTAACGGTCATGAATACATTGTTTTGCGCTAGCATACAGCTAGCCTCGAGCTATACACGCAGTATATGTACCGTCACAATGTACGGTAAATCACCCGGAGTATACTGTATGAGTATTCCGTGTGTGTGACTGCAGACATTCTCCTGCCATGACAAATATGTAAGGCCATCTGCTGACATTGTAGTTGATATATTTAAACGCTAGCAACGTAGCATCACAAAAATGTTTTTCCGAGCAAACCTAGCTCTAGCTCCGTTTGTTAGATCGGTTGCATACACGCTACGCCAGCTATAATGTAATTACGTTGCGCGACTGACCGCACGGCAAATCACCCGGAGTATACTGTCAATAGGTATTTTGTGTGTGAATGCAGACATTCTCCTGCTATGAGATACATGTATGCAAGGCCATCTGCTGATATTAGAGTTGATATATGGAAACTCTAGCAACTTAGTTAGCACAGTTAGCACTGTGTCAATGGCTTAGCAGTCCAACACAGTTTACACATTTAAACAGTCTTGTTTGATAAATACACAAATAACAATGCAAACTTACAGGTTGTGTACCCGGATCTTCCCCTGCTCCAAACGGTCCAAACAAGCTGTGCATATCCGGCCTCAAACTGGGCAATGTTTTGGAAGCTTTCGTCTGTGAAATGCCGGTTCTTCGAACCTCTGGAGGAACACGCCGCTGCTGGTGTGGCCATAGCTCTTCGGGATTGGTCCATTTCTTTCCGGGTACCGCCTGACATCAGGCGGTACCCGGAACTAAATGGAAGACTCAAATGGGCAGTGACGTATCTCCAACGAGGCGTTTTGGGGAGGTATTTTCTGTGTTAGAGTTTTACTCGCTACAGGGTGTACTTTCAGGGTTTTGACTCTGCACACCGTTTACATGCATAAAAACCTTCATAACACACAAGGGGACGGGTAATAACCGGAAAAGCATGACATGGGAGCTTTAAGGAATCGTTGAGCTAGCTAACTAGCATACATTGTCACTATCTGCTAACATTAGCTTTAGCCTTCGTTTTCTAATAGTTTTTTTCATAGGCTATAAACGGAGGTGGTATAAGTAGAGATCTTGTACTTGAGTAAAAGTAGTTCTGCATTCAGATCTTGTACTTGATTAAAAGTAGAAGTACTCAGATCTTGTACTTGAATAAAAGTAGAAGTACTCGGGTCTTGTACTTGAGTAAAAGTAGAAGTACTCAAATCTTGTACTTGAGTAAAAGTAGAAGTACTCAGGTCTTGTACAGATGGAGCGTTTTATTTTGGACAGTTTGAAACGCGAGGGTCGTGATTGGTCCGTGATTGGTCCGTGATCGGCCCTTGATCGGCCTGTGATGAAGAGCCGGCCCCCAGTCTGACTTGATACCGCCCCCGTGATAAATAAATGTAATTATTGTGAAGCCAGTAGAGATGGCAAATCCGGATCCTTTTACGGACTCAGGGTCTTCTGAGTCAGTCATTGAAGAGATCCGGATCATACGAGTCATTTGAGTCATATGAGTCAGCATCACCAAGACCGTAGAAATCCTATCGGTGAAACCGAAAAGTTGTTGCATTTCACGAGCATATTATTATTCCATATATTTTTAATATATATATATATATATATATAATATCTGCATGTATATTTTCTATTTCGACATGTATATTTTATATTTTATTTTATTTTTCTATTCTTGTATATTTTGTAGTTTTGTTTTATTGTAAAATGCCATTTATGCTGCTGTAACAACAACAATTTCCCAATTTGGGATCAATAAAGTACTATCTATCTATCTATCTATTAAACTGACGTTATATTAACCTCCATAAAAAATGTTGATCACAAAAAAAAGGGTTATTTTGCGATTTGGCAAATCTGAGTCTGCTGGATCTCTGGATCTGCTGCTATATACGGCTCCGAGTCCGCACGAGTCTGCTCTGCTGTGTGTTGCACAGTGAGTCAGGATTTGCGAATCTGAGTCTGCTGTTGACTCGTGCATGACGACGAGTCTGCTGGATCTGCTGCTATATGGTTACGGCTCCGAGTCCGCACGAGTCTGCTCTGCTGTGTGTTGCACAGCGAGTCAGGATTTGCGAATCTGCGAGTCTGCTGTTGACTCGTGCATAATATAGCGCGGGAGCCGGGTGCTGGAGGAGGGGCTATGCTCGTGCACATGACGAGTATGGATCGCTGGATCTGCTATGCTATTACGGTTAGGAGCCGTCGGCTCCTCTGAGTCCCCACGAGTCTGCAGGAAGTTTCACTGATCCGCGTCCCCTCCCCTGAGCCAAACGATAACTTCTGGCAGGCAGCTATCCTGTATACTTGCTAAAGGGTAGGCAGATGGACTGGGGTACGTTGTAATGTGATTTTACATGTTATAAAGAGAGTAGCGAGTGACGCAATTTATAGTTTTAATTTGTACGTCACACCAAGTGTGGGACTCAAGGACTCGGGTTAATGGAGAGGGGAGACTCGTCACGACCAGCTCATTTCTAGGATCCGGGTTAATGATCCGGATGAATCAGGACTCGCCCATCTCTAGAAGCCAGCTGCAATGGATCATTGATCCACCAGGGGGTGCAGTGGGGTTCCACACTGGAGTTGTGAAATCAACTTCGATACAGTAAACTGGATGTTGTGGTGCCGAGAGACGGGAGTCGGAGGCGGGGTATCAAAAGTAAAAGCTTAACTTTTATTTAGCATCTGAACACACATGTAAACAACTTCATGCCCGGGAAGCGAAGACCGGCGGAAACAGCTGGTCTGGTTCACTAAAATGTCCGTGCGGAACAATACCCCAACCCATAGATCCGTGGGTGAATAATGTCAATCACCACAATATGTCTGGTACTAATGTATAGCGGATCTTTGTTAAGATCCATATGTCACGGATAGGATCATAGTCTCATCACAGACAAACTGGATGTGGCCAAGTACTTGAACATTTTTTTCACAAACATAGCCACAACTCTTGTAAATAAATTACCCTCCCACTCAGGGCTTTTTGGAGTAGATCACATCATGACCTACTACAAAAACCTAGGGGTACGCAAAGATGATTTCAGTCTAGCAAGGGTAACAACAGCAGAGGTACTCATTAAACTGAGCGCCCTCAAACCTAACAAGGCCACTGGCCACGACAATATCCCCTCCAAATTCCTCAGAGACACAGCAACCGCCATCTCACCAGTCATAGCTCACATAATTAACCTCTCCATAACACAGGGAAAAGTACCCAAAGACTTCAAAATTGCAAGAGTAACCCCCCTGCACAAAAAGGGCAGCAAATTGGACCCAGGCAACTACCGCCCTGTTTCTATACTTACCTCCATCTCGAAAGTCATGGAAAAAATAGTATATGAACAGGTCGAAAAGTACCTCGCAGAAAAGAAACTAATCTATGAATTTCAATCTGGCTTTAGAACATCCCACTCCACTGACACATGCCTTCTTTATTTGAACGACCACATCAAACAAGAGGTGGACGAGGGTAAATACTGCGGCATGGTGATGCTGGACCTACAAAAGGCTTTCGACACTGTCAATCACCCCATTCTGATTGACAAGCTAAAAGCAATTGGTTTTGATAAACTATCGGTGAGCTGGATGCAATCCTACCTGGAGGGGAGAGAACAGATGGTGGAGGTAAACGGTACTCTGTCCCCCCCCCTCCCAGTGAGCTGTGGTGTTCCACAAGGAAGCATATTAGGTCCGTTACTGTTCCTAATTTATGCAAATGACATGTCATCAGCATGTGACTGCAACTTGTTCCTGTTCGCGGACGACTCAGCCCTGCTGGTCTCTGACAGGAGCAGATTGCAGGTTGAAAAAACCCTCAGCTCCGAGCTCGGCAGAATCTGCACCTGGCTCGCCGATAATAAATTATCATTACACCTGGGTAAAACAGAGTCCATTCTCTTCGGTTCGAAACATAATCTCAGCAAATCCGACGACTTCTCAGTTGCAGTGGGTGACATTATTGTCACAAGTAAGAAGGAAATTACATACCTAGGATCTATTCTTGAGGCAAACCTCTCCTGTGACAAAATGGCATCCAATGTAATAAAAAAAGTCAATCAAAGAACTAGATTCCTATACCGGATCTCCTCTCTGGTAAACAAAAACACCCTGAAAACTCTGGCAGGAGCACTCATTCAAGGGTACTATGACTATGCTTGCACGTCATGGTACCATAGCACCTCCAAGGCGCTAAAAATAAAACTTCAAACATCGCAAAATAAACTGGTCAGACTACTGCTTGACCTTTCATCTAGAACCCACCTCACCTCTGCCCACTTTGACAACCTAGGATGGCTTAGAGTAGACGACAGAGTACAGCTACTTGCAATGGGCCTGGTCTACAAGATCCACTACACCTCTATGGTACCCATGTACATGTCAAAATTCTTCCCAAAGGTCAAGGAATACCATGATCATAACACCAGAGGGAGCTCCACAAATCATGTAAAACCCAGATTTGGCACAAAAAAAGGGGAATACACGTTTCGCAATTATGCCACATCAAGGTGGAACGCTCTTCCCACAACTGTAAAGGAAAGTAAAACTATACTTACCTTCAAAACCTCTCTTAAAGAGCACCTTCGGGGGAAAGCATTGCAAAACTGGCCCCGGTAATGGTACAAATCTCAACCTGTCGTACAATGGACAGCTTCCCCCCCCCATCTATGTATATACTCGCATTTTAGACTCTGTTACTAACTGTATATCTGTAGACTTGGTATGTCTTAAATGTCCGGTTAGGATGTATTAGAACGAAATCTAAAATGAAAATTGTAAATAAGCCATCTGTATGTAAAAAACCATGATATGATGAATTGGAAATGGGGGACCCTGATGTAAACAAGACGAAAGTCTTTCTCTGGTCTGCATCCCCTTAACAATTGTATGTTTTGAGCTGTACTGTACTGTACCCAATATACAAGCTGTTAATAAACTTTTCAATCAATTCAATCAATCAGTCTGTGCTAAATAAGACATGTAATCATTTACAAAACATCACCATTGTTATTTAACAAAATAATGTTGTTTAGTCGAAAAAAACGAACGAGAGGAAAGCAGCCGGCTCTCGATTTTTAATCCTAATTTAATCATCATCTTCACCACGATCATTTATGTTCGCCGAATTGACATGAAATCACTGACAAATATGAATATACTGTATTCAACTTCATTAAAATGTTATTAACGTGCCTAAACTCAGTAATTCACTAAACATATTTATATTTTAATGGAGCCTTGTCAGGCAAATCAAGATCCACGTAGCGGAGGGATCTTGATCCCTGGGTGTTATTTTTCCCCATAATGACCAAGTCGCTGCAAATTATCCCGCTTATTACATGGCCACATTCTCAACAAAGTAACGACATGACTCCCAATATTAATTGAAATGCTTTTATGGATTTAGAAAATGTTTTTATTGATTTAAAAAAATAGTTGTATGTATTGATTTAAATTGACATGCATCCGCCAAGAAAAATAGTCCGTTGTTACCGTTTTTTAAACAGTCAGAATGAAACGGCAGCTCTCAGCTGTGTGTTTACACACCTAATGGCCCATCACCAACAGCTCTCTCCCCCCCCTGATCTTTCTTTTCCAACAGTTAAGTTAACTGTAAGTTACTCTGAGTGACAAGCTTACAGTTAGTGAAGTAACACTAACTGGCTGTTTCATTCTAACATAACGCTCCAAATATGACTGTTTCCACTCGGACTTCAATACAGCAACACCATTGTTTGGTTTCCATGGTAGCGTGTCTCTTTAGTAGCGTGCACTCCTTTCCTGTAAATTGCTAAATTAGTTTTTAACTGAAATGATCAAATAAAGTCAAAATGTCACAGTGTTTACAAACATTGACCATACCGTTCACCAGCCCCCACTGTTGAGTAGGCTATACTCTTTGTTTAAAACTAATTGGCCATCGGAATGTGTGTGTCCCAACCCCCCCTGTGATATCTCTTCTCCAGCAGTCTGTAGGTTTGTGTTCGCATATTTATGCTGTCGCAGTTCCTGTTGTTTCTATCGGGCATTGCCGGTATGAAAGGGTCTGTGCCGGAAATATCAAGATAACACGGCAGGGTCCATTACAGTTTGTTTTCATCTGATTTCAAATAAACAAAGTCTTGGCTTTCAGAATATTAAACTTGTTTCTGCAAATTTAGATGATAAATACAACTATGAAGCTTGTAACGGCATAATTACTTAAGCGGAGAACGGAGTAATTTAACGTTAAAGCAGGCATAACAACAACCGGTGTTTATTTTATTATTATATATAGTCGTTATTCATTTGTTTTAAAGCTCAATAAGGGAGATTTAAACTTTCACACACAGCTTTTTCCAGCGGTATCCATAAATCTCTTAATTTTGACCTCAAAGTGCACCAGATTGATGCATTTAACTTCAATATAAAGAAAAACATCTTCTGTTGTAACAACAATAACATTATAAATAGTAACATAGCTGATTCACCATCCCCCACCCCCCTACTGTATGTTGATTTTGTTTGCCTACATGTAAATGGGTGGCATTTAGTACCCCCCTCTGAGTGAATACCTGTTGTACCTGTCCGGGGCTAAGCCCATAGGACGATGCTCTGATGTCAACCCCCCCCGTTGACAATTCACGAGCGTCTAACTCTCTCCCCCCCGTCCCGTCGCACCTTCTAACAGAGCCCCCCCACATATCAAATCCCAATTTAACCCCTGGCCTCTGGAGCAGAAATGAAAGAGTTTTAAAAATGTTTACGTTTTGGTAAGTTTTTAGGGAAATGTTGTAATATTGCAACGTTGGCCTTAGGTGGGAGCAGAATTTCTGTATTTCTACTCACATTGTCTGAATAAATATATTGAACAACTAAGGGTTCATTTGCAGGATTGATTGCTTACTTAGCCCTATATCAGTATATAGCATGAATAATAATCACACATCACTCATATTTGTTATGAATAATCATTTATCATTTATTAAATAGTAAGTCGCTTTGGATAAAAGCGTCAGCTAAATGCAATTTATGAAAGCCTCACTCAGGATTTTTTTACCAAGTGTTTTTATTGCTCTTGGGGCATTAAAAACAAGATTTTAACTTTAGTTTTTTATATAATATCTGCATTTTCTCTTGTGAAAAACTAAGTCTTAGTTTGGCCATAGTTATTTAATATATAGCGCCATCTCCTGGTTAAATCCTGAAATTGAAAATCTGGCAACGCCCTCTTGGAAAATAGTGGGAGGGCTTAACATTCCCAGATACTGGTCTTTGGCAGGTCTTAGGCAGGTAACTGGCTGGTAGTAGGCAGGAAGCTGTATGCTGGAGTCTGAAATAAGATGCTCCATCTGTACTTGAATAAAAGTAGAAGTACCAGAGTGTAGGAATACTCTGTTACAGTAAAAGTACTGCATTCAAAATGTTCCTCAAGTAAAAGTAGAAAAGTATTATCATCAAAATATAGTTAAAGTAGCGACAGTAAAATAATCATTGTGCAGATTGGTCCATTTCAGAATAATATATATGATATGTTTTATAATGATTGATCATGAAAGTGTTCTCAAAGCTGGTAAAGGTGCAGCTAGTTTGAATGACTTTGTATACTGCAGGGTAGCTTGTGAATTTCCAGGTGGAACTAAAGTCTGATTTAACACTTGATTATATTTCACATCATTCATCCAGATCTGTAAAGTAACTAAAGGTATTAAATACATGTAGTGGAGTAAAAGTACACCAGTTACCTCTGAATTGTAGAGGAGAAGAAGAACAAAGTAGCAAAACATTGAAATACTTAAAGTACAAGTATCTCAAAATTGTACCCAAGTATAGTACTTGAGTTTATGAACTTAGTTACTTTACACCAGTGGCTATAAAGATAGAAAGACTAAGCCTTGAACAGAGGCATGAAAATACATTTTCAAAATGCTCAACAGTGCTGCCAAAATTAGAGAGACAGCAAGCGCATTTCGTGGCATCTGCAGGCAGTGGCAAGTACTTCCGGCATCTGCGCAGTAAGAGAAGGTTTACGGTAGCTGCCACTCGCCTTCCGTGGCAAATGCTGCTATTTAAACCCGTATTTATCGTGTAAAATGTCGCTGTTTAGGCATGACCAGTGGTGTAGTGGGCGTTGGACGCGGGGGTACGCCGTACCCCCACTTATTTGAAGCATGAATTTTTTTAAGTCTAATAAATATAAAATCATTGCCTCAGTTGCAAGTAGCCTATGTATTTGTTGTAATAATGACGAAAACATAATAGGCAGATTTCACAGTAGTTGTAATAAAAACGTAGCTCAAGCATTTATGCAACTTGATTTGAAGTGTGTGTTAGTGTGTAGGGTGAACAGATGTCCCGCTGTGTGCGGAACTGTCACTGCACACACAGCATCTTTATTATTTGTCCCGAGTAGGCTACCACGAAATTAAGACTATTAAAGTAAACAGATATGGTTCTAAACTGTATTGAAGTAAACATGTATTATTTTGAATTGTATTTTAGTGAACATGTATTGTTTGAACTGTTTTAAGTAATCCCATCTCACTTACAACTCACTGACCCAGAGATCCTGTTTCACACACATACACCTCCTCCCACCAGCACACACACATATTCTTTTCAAGGTCCTTTCTGGGCATCAATATATCTGTGTACAATGTTTGGTTGTCTGGGAAAGAATAGTTTGTGTGAAATATTCCTTGGGAAAGTAAAGGAGTGAATACAGGTGCAGAGATAAGATTGACTCTGTCCTTGTGTACTTCCGAATCTCACGCTCTGCTCAGAAGAAAACATACTTTTCCCCAGAACTCTGATTCGCTGTATTGGACCTGACCAGAAGTGAATCCAACCAGTAAAAACACCTGGGGGAGTGAGCAGCTCACACAGCTCTTCCCCACGGACTCTCTGATTCGCTTCGGAGTAAATGGGAAGGAAGAGTTGACACATCTCCGCCCCAAAATATGGATATGAATACTGTTGTTTATGTATGTAAAATGCTTCCTGTTTTCTGACTGGCTGGTCCCGATACCTGTATCGCACAGCAGTAGAAATTGAAAGTCCGGAGTACTCTGTAAACTTGTATACGTGTTTTGTTTCTTACCAGTAAAATCAGATTATTGTTATAACCTTTATTCCGGTGTTTTGAATTTCTTCTTTATTAAATATAACCAGCCTCATCTAACGAACGGCGCGTAGCGGAGGGAGGCTTTAAGCCATCATCCACAGTGTTTGCTACAACACTATGTCCCGCATTTGAGTGACAGTCGCGCAGAAAGGCCGGATCGGTTCGCTGACGGCCGACACCGCCCTATATTATTATATTTATATTATATTTTAAACGGCATCATGTAAGCTGCGCTGACAGGTGACACAGAGGTCCACAGAGTAGTGGCCTCTGTGGCAGATGCCGGCAGTACTTGCAACTGCCTACAAATGCCAAGGCACATGCCACGGCGAGTATAGTGGCAACACTCATTGTGTTCTAGTGGCAACACTCATTGTGTTCTAGTATGATAAATAAAATAACATTGTACCTTGACAATCAATGCATTCTAATAGCGGGTACATTTTACACGTTGGCGGTTTTAGGTAGGCTATACAGCGACCCCTGGCGGTTCTAGTGTTAAGTAAAAGTAGAAGTAGCCTACCTAAATGTAGGAATACTCTGTTACAAGTAAAAGTCCTGCATTAAAATGTTACTCAAGTAAAAGCGCAACAATTATTAGCATAAAAATATACTTAAAGTACAGATGTAGCAGCTTATTTAGGACAGTTTGAAACGCGAGGGTCGTGGTCGGCCCGTGATGAAGAGCCTGCCCCCAGTCTGACTTGAGACCGCCCCCGTGATAAATAAATGTAATTATTGTGAAGCCAGCTGCAATGGATCATTGATCCACCAGGGGGTGCAGTGGGGTTCCACACTGGAGCTCATGTGAAATCAACTTCGATACAGTAAGCTGGATGTACAGTATGTCTGGTACTACTGTATAGCGGATCTTTGTTAAGATCCATATGTCACGGATAGGATCATAGTCTGTGCTAAATAAGACATGTAATCATTTACAAAACATCACCATGTTGTTATTTAACAAAATAATGTTGTTTAGTCGAAAAAAAAGAACGAGAGGAAATGCAGCCGGCTCTCGATTTTTAATCCTAATTTAATCATCATCTTCACCACGATCATTTATGTTTATGTTCGCCGAATTGACATGAAATCACTGACAAATATGAATATTCTGTATTCAACTTCATTAAAACGATCAGGATCCCTGGGTGTTATTTTTCCCCACAATGACCAAGTCGCTGCAAATTATCCCGCTTATTACATGGCCACATTCTCAACAAAGTAACGACATGACTCCCAATCTTAATTGAAATGCTTTTATGGATTTAGAAAATGTTTTTATTGATTTAAAAAATAGTTGTACGTATTGATTTAAATTGACATGCATCCGCTAAAAGAAATAGTCACTAGACACTTGACACAGTGGCTTTTGGCAAAGCAGAAAAAAAACACTCAAACCGAGAGATGAGTTATTGTTATTACAACGTGACTTCACTATTATTTAACAACTGTTTTTATTGGGTTCTTTTATTTGGGGTTAAGTATAGGTGAATTGCCCTAATGTGGGAAATGTTTACATTGATGAACTGTGATCTTCTCGCTCCCAGGAAAGAAACTTAAAATGATGAGACTAATGGAGTCTCTGAAAAGGTTTAAATGGATACTTTAATTAAGTAACGTCGTTATAGAACAAGCATAGGTAAGGAAGAGACAAAAGCCGGTGTTGTCCCTCGGGAGGCTGCAGCGAAGTAGAGAGATCGTGATGTCTCCTCCGATCTGCTTTATGCTCTTCTCGTTCTCTCCCGCTGTGTAGATTGGGGGACCGCCGTCCTCTGTCTTCAATGTTCGACATCGCGTGAAACAGAGAATTTCAACATTTTGTATTCATTGCTTACTTCCTTAAACCTTTTCTCCTCCTTATCTCTTTCATGACTTTTTATTTAATGCTTTATAACAGCTGTAATAGTTCGTTTAGAAATCCTAGAAACACTTTTACGGCAGTTCTCATTTACGGTAACTCCTTCTGACGTCATAGCTACCCACGTATGTGAAAACACTTTACGATCAACTGTACCTTCATTTAATATTCATCAGTAATAATATCTCGACGTCTATAGATGTAATGTTAAATTCAGTAGGTTTTGGTGTGCAACATTCCGTGTCATTTTCACTTCACATTCAGAAAACGTAATATTAGCCACATGCTAAATACTAACCGGATATGAAGGATTTTCAGAATAAAAGCTTGGCATTGAGATTTTATGAGAACTTCCGGGTTTTTCACAATAAAACAGCTTTTAAACTGACGGTATGTTTTAGACTAAATAATGCTATTAAACATTGATTTTAATTTCTAACATTTTGCATTTCAGACTTCTGGAATATATTGCGATATGAACAGGGTTGGGAGGGTTACTTTGTAAATGTAATCAGTCACTGATTACTGAATACATGGCTCTGAAAGTAATCCGAATACAGTTACAGTTACGTGTCTTAAAAAAGTAACGTTATCAGATTACTTTTGGATTACTTTCTTTATCCATCACAGATGGGTATGTTTTGGTGAACAGGAGACACAAAAAGCAAAAGGAAACTGAACGTGTTTTACTGTTTTAATGGTTTATCAAGAGCACAACTGAAACATAACATCTGAAACGATTTAACAACATAATACACTTTTTGGGGATGCAGCTTGGGATGTGAGGAGTGAGGGACACGGCTTAGAACGGGTGTGTCGCCTTCTGTCCTGCCAGTGTTGGCAGGACATGAATTAAAATGTCGAACTCGGACTTCATTTTAAGGACATTTCGGCCAGGGGTGTAGAGCTATATTTGTTTAAGCACCGGAGAGTGTGTGCACTGTGCACCAGTCTGCCTTGATCTATGAATTCATGTCCGTGACACTCACAGTATCTGCTGCCCACAGCTGTTTTATAGAAGTAACTGTAATCAGATTACTCGTTTTTCAAATGTAACGCAAGCTGAATACAGTTACTTGATTTTTGTATTCTGATTACGTAACGCCGTTACATGTATTCCGTTACAACCCAACCCTGGATATGAAGCCAATAGAATAAATCAACACCCAGTAGTTCATTCTTATCTAAAAACAGCGGGACGATAGCTCATATATGACATTTCAAAGGTTTTTTATCTTGAAATGTTACATCAGAATGTCCTGATATTCGCTGACTGACTTTCTCAGTCTGAAGTGGAATGACTCTTTGATTATGGACAGTTCCCATTAAACAATAATCAAAATATAGATGGACAATAGATCTAATTTGAGATTTTAAACAGCATACATTTTAAATTGTGCTTCAGAATGTTATGTTATTTTTGGAGTGTTGTGAGATGGTGTCAACATCAATTGAAATTAGTCACCCAGTGGAAATGGATATTTTAATAATGTATTTAACGGTCAGATATGTCTTCATAACTGTATCCTTAAGTTTTACATTCACTCAGTTATAATGTGGTAGTTATACGTAGTTTGTTTAAAATCATTGTTGATCACATTATAGGCTACATATTTCTTAATTTAAGCTCCAGTAGCCTATATATTAATTAGGGCTGTCAAGTTAACGCGTTAATAACGCGTTAACGCAAAAAAACATTAACGCCACTATTTATTTTAACGCGATTAACGCATGTGTATTTTTTGTCCTCGGCCGCCCCCCGTAGTTTCAGAGCGCATCAAGTTTAAAATACCATCTACAAGCTGATGCTGACAGCCCCGCTCCTGCCGCCCGCTTGTGGCCAGGGTGCGTACGGGTGCTGGAAATCCTTGAAAATGCTTGAAATTGTACGAGGTGTTTTCAAGGTTTGAAAAATGCTTGAATTTTGGGAATGGTGCTTGAATTTGGGATGAAGTGCTTGAAATTGTAAATGCTTTACTTCGCTTTTTAGATTAAAAGAAAATAAAGAAGTCTGAGCGCGCTTAATTGCTTCGCTTTTACATAAAACAGCTCCGCTCCGGCCTTCCCGCGCAATGCGCGTGACCTGCAAGTGTTTTTGTTACGTGTGACCTGGACATTCTGATGAGAGTGATAGATGACAGTATGCCAGGAGGTTGCAGTTACAACGAGCGCTGGCTAGCAGAAGACAAATACAAGCCATGGCTAAAGCGAGGGTCATGCCCACGAGTAGCCTCCTGCAAAGTTTGCAAAAAATAACGATGCAAGAGTCTGCGCTGACTAGCCACATGAAAGGTACGCCGTAGTAGAGCATTTCAGATTAGGCTAACGTTGCATGTTACGTTTGTTTAAGCTAACGTTAGCAAGCTGAATAGCGAACTCGATGAGGGATAATAATAATTGCAGGGGACAATCATTTCAGAGGAGCGTACCTACGTTAATATGTGCGTTACAGTCGCCATTGTGTGGTGTTCAGAGGATGAAGCACTCACTTGTAATTCAACCCAGTCTCACGGCATTTCGTGTTATAGTCACGAAATATAATCTATTGATTCGACACAGAGCGATTTTAAAAGCAATGTATTTCTACTGGTAGTATGTTTCGTGCCTAAACCAAATGTGACCAAATGTATCAGTCACATTGACCCAAAGACACATTTTAGTTTGTATTACTGGTCTGGCTCGCGAGTGTGTGTGTATTTTTGCGTTTGTGTGTATTGTGTTTGTGTACCGGGGAAACACTGACAAGAAAACACCGGCTGTTGTTATGCGTGCTGTGACGTTAAGTTACTCCGTTCTCCGCTTGTAATTATGCCGTTACAAGCTTCAAAGTTGTATTTATCATCTGAATTTGCAGAAACAAGTTTAATATTCTGAAAGCCAAGACTTTGTTTATTTGAAAACAGATGAAAACAAACTGTCCCGGACCCTGTCGTGTTATCTATGATTACTATACGCCTTTACTTCATAATTTCAGCCGAGGGAGGGGGAGCGGCGCTGAGGAAGAGCAGGGTGCGAATTGAGAGGTGCCTCTTCTTCCCTTTGCAAGCTTCACAAATGTATTTATCATGATATTTTGGCAATAACAGTTTCATATTCTGAAAGCCAAGACTTTGTTTATTTAAAATCAAACAAAACACCCGAACCCCGAAAAACTAGTTTTTTTACACAAATCCATGTTTATTTTTTAAATGAGCCGTTGCGACTTCCGACTGATTTCGATAGAGCGGGTCACAAATAATAACTATTAGAAGGAAAAAGATATATAGGCCTACATATTTCAGTATTCTGAGGCTCTGAGCCCCATTTCTTTTCCTCACAGATGGCAAAAAAAGCCCGACATTATACGATTTAAAATAAAAACAATAATCGTGTTTTTATGAACCCCACAGCTTCTGGTCTTCCAAGACCCGACCGGACAAAAAGACGCAGGCACGAAACACACTACCAATATAAATACATTGCTTTTAAAATCGTTCTGTGTGACACGAATCAATAGATTACATTTATTTCGTGAAAATATAGTTAAAGTAGCGACAGTAAAAGTAGTGATTGTGCAGATTGGTCCATTTCAGAATAATATATATGATATGTTTTATAATGATTGATCATTAAAGTGTTCTCAAAGCTGGTAAAGGTGCAGCTAGTTTGAATGACTTTGTATACTGCAGGGTAGCTTGTGAATTTACTCCAGGTGGAACTAAAGTCTGATTTAACACTTGATTATATTTCACATCATTCATCCAGAGAAGTAACTAAAGGTATTAAATACATGTAGTGGAGTACAAGTACACCATGTACCTCTGACTTATGTTTACTGCCAACCTAAAAGTACCTCAAAAATAGTAATCAATAATGTATTGAAAAGTTATTTGGCTGATTGTTTTATATTGGCTCAGCCAGGTTATATGGGATGCCCAGTCTACGTACTGGGTCACTCATTTTGAAATATTAAACTTAGTTTTATTTTCTTTAATTTTTCATCCTCATGTAGAATGCTATTATGAAACACACATTTGGTTGTTTTTAGCATAAAGAACATCTGATTTAATGTGAGGTAGGGAAATAATCATTTGAGTATAAGTATGTGTAATTTACAACAGCTGTAAGATGCTTGAAAAGCTTGAAAATGCACCTTGAAAATGCTTGAAAAGTGCTTGAATTTGACTTTGGAAAAGGTGTAAGAACCCTGTGTGGCAGACCACACTTCCACGCTCACCGGCAGGCCCGGACTGGCCATCAGGAGGACCGGGAGGGTGTGTGTATGTGTGGCGCGACTCGAGCGAGGCACACCTTACGTGTTGTTGTTGTTGTTGTTAGCATCTGGTGCTAGCTAGCTGCGCTAACGGATATAAGGAGCTGTTTCAATGAAAACAGAGGAGCGACATTTCGCCAACAACTGCGCCGAGCACTTGACTTTATGCAGGTAGCCAGACAGTGGGACATTGTACGAAAAGTCAGCAAACTCACCACGGATAGTGCGCGCAACATGGTTGCAGCTTGCAGGCAGCTCCCGTTCGAGCATATGCCTTGAGCTGCACATACAGTGTCCCCACACCCACCCACACACACACACCCACACACACACACACACACACACACACACACACACACACACACACACACACACACACACACACACACACACACACACACACACACACACACACACACACACACACACACACACACACACACACACACACACACACACACACTTTGTATTGTATGAGAGAGGTTCCAGGTTGAATTGAGGCGAATATTTGTAATGTTCAGAGGTTGTTGTGTTTAATATTCATGAGAATATTTGTCATTGTTCAAATGATAATAAACAAACATACAGGAGGTGAGGTGGTGATCCACCCCCGAGAGCTGCAGCTTGTCCCCCAGGAGCGGGGGCTGGATGGTGTTGAAGGCACTAGAGAAATCAAAGAAGATGAGCCTCACAGTGCCAGTGCCCCCCGGCTTCTCCAGGTGGGAGAGGGACCTCTGCAGCAGGTAGATGACGGCGTCATCCACCCCGATGGCAGGCTGGTAGGTGAACTGCAGCGGGTCCATTGATGGTGCCACAATGGCCGGAGGTGTCCAAGGACCAGCCTCTCCAGGGTCTTCATCAGCTGTGAGGTCAGCTCCACCAGCCGGTAGCTGTTGAATTCCTTGGGACGAGGGGTCTTTGGCACAGGTACCACACAGGACGTCTTCCACAGTTGTGGTACCCTCCCTTGCTTCAGGCTCAGGTTGAATAGAAGCTCCACAATCCCACACAGCTGATCCGCACAGGATTTGAGGAGCCTCGAGCTGATGCCATCTGGACCCGCCGCTTTCCTCGCCTTACACTTCTGCAGTTCCCTCCTCACCTGGTTGGTTGTGAACGACAAGGTGTCGTCAGCGGGTGGAGAAGAACCAGGCGCTGATGTGAAAGGTGTCTGTTACCTCATTCACACCAACGCAACTCCGGTTCAAGCTCCGTGCTAGAGCTTTTCAGGTTCAGAACCGGTTCTTCGGTTTAGCTCCGGCTCTTTTCACACCGCCCAGAGTCCGACTGGTGCTGCGTCATTGCGCCATTGTTTGCGTCATGACGTAACCGTTTGCGTGCCTGCTTCATAAAGCCAAACCGCGCGGAAACCCCTCACAGCTCACACCGACAACAACAACAATGGCCGATTATGCTCCAGCTTCCTCTGTACCTCTTCGGAAGACCAGATTCAGGTAGCTGGTCTCTTCAGTGGACCACTGCTGCTTGTTAAGTTTCTCAGACCACTTCTTCACGGTGCGTGTGGGCACCGGCTGTCTGTGGACCAGAGGTTGGTACACAGGCTGGAGGTGAACCAGGTTGTGGTCATAATTGCCCAGGGGCGGAAGGGGGGATGAGCTGTATGCATCCTTGGTGTTGGCGTACAGTAGATCCAGTGTTTTATTGCCTCTGTTGGTGCAGGTAACATATTGTTTGAAAGTGGGCAGAGTTTTTGAGAGAGAGGCCTGATTGAAGTCTCCAGAGATCAGGAGAAGAGCATTTGGGTGCTGCGTTTGTAGTCTGCTTACAGTAGAGCTGATGACGTCACATGCCTCTTCAGCTTTGTTTGCAGAGGGGGGAATATATACAGCTATCGCGATAACATGCGTGAATTCCCGAGGTAAATAGTGGGGCCTCATGCTAACAGCTCTATGTCCCTGTTGCAGATTCATTCTTTAATAGTGTGCCCTGGATTACACCATCTATCATTCACAAACACAGCCAGCCCTCCTCCTTTCCTCTTACCACTCTCTCTCGTCCTGTCCGCCCTCAGCAGATGAAAACCATCCAGTGTAGCGTTAGTGTCCGGGGTTAGCTCCGTTAGCCACGTCTCAGTAAACACAAGGATACTCCTCTCCCGATACTGCCTCTCATGCCGGGTCAGCGCCGCGATCTCGTCCATCTTGTTCGGGAGAGATCTAACATTCCCCATGGTGATAGATGGAAGGACAGGTCTGTATCGTCTCCTCCTGGCTCGCAGCTTTGCCCCGGCACGGCGACCCCGTCTCTTTCTCCTCAGCTCGCGGGGAACAGCGGGTGTATCGCCGGTTAGCATTGCCATGCTACGGAAGGCTAACAGCTGGTCGCGAGTGTAAACAATGGGATGTTCACTGGCCGGGGAAACCCCGGACACGGTAGTGAACATAAACAGTACTAAAAAGAGTGCAAAAAGTACGGGCCTGACGTCCATAGTGCAAGTATAAGTTAAACAAAGTATATACAATAAAAAGAAAAAGATAAGATAGGTAAAAAATAAGTAAATATAAGGAAAACTACTCAGTGTGAGTAAGAGCTGCTGTAACTGGCTGCCACTAGCGCGGAACCGGAACGATATATGATTCATCATACTTCCTGTGCGGTGCCTTTTTTGTTTTTGGAATATAATCCCTGTAGCTGCTCTAGGTTTTTAAAATGTTGTTGACAGGTAGCTATATATGAGCCTTTTTGAGATATGCCACACCTACTGCCATCCCTCCTTACCGAAGGGGCAAAAGGGGGCATCCCCCTACAACTGGATAGCTTGATCTTGCGGTATAGACCTGTTTTTCAGGTCAAACCATTTTTAACGCATTCTTCTTTAGTGTAGGTACTTTATTCCGTTAACCTGTTAAGCCCGAGCCTGTTTTTCAGGTTTCAGGCTCGAAAATGACATGCCCAAAACAAATGACTACAACTTAACTTCTAAAAGGGTTATATGAATAATTTCTTTTATCAAAGCAAGGTTACATCTGTGAGTTGGATGTAGAAGTGTCAGAATCAATATAGATGTTTCTCAGTCAGAATAAATTCAGATGGAACATAGCAAAAAAAGGTAAATTCTTACCTCCGCCTAAAGAAAAAACATTACTTATAGTGAAAACCACCCTTGAATGATGGGATGGTAGACTAAAAGCTTTAGGAATCCAAACTATAACATATAATAAGTACCCTGTATCAAGATTGAGGCAAAACAAGTTAAATTTGACCTTTTTAGAGAGGTTTAGCAAAAATAAGTTCCAGGCGGAATAAGCTTTCGGCACATTTGGGTACATCTGGTTCCATCAGTGCCATTTGACCTTTTTCAGGTACCAGACTATAAAAATTGTGTATTACATTGAATTATCAACATAGGTATTCATTCCATCCAAAGAAAAAAAATTAAAGAATTACATTTTTTTATTAAAGAAAATCTTTTTTATTTGTGAAAATGTTGTCTTTGGGGCTTAACATATGATAATCACAAGCAGAATGTTTTCAACATAAAGTGTTTGTGTGCTTCTTTGAAACTCTTATTTTTGTTTAAAAAGGTTCAATATTAGATTGGTCCATAAGCGCTTTTACTCAGTTATTTGCTCAGTATCTATATAAATGGAAATTAAATGACCAAATTGTATCGGTGCATTCCTAATAAACAGTCTGTAATTTCACATGTTACTTGTGTTTTTTTAAGTATACAACACAAGTGCAATTTAGTTTAAATACATTTCAAAGGACAAAACTGTTGAAACTGTGTGAGACGTACTTGGGCTATTATGGTTGTCTGAAAACAAATGCCTTGATGGGATGACACAAACAAACACATGGTCACAGCAAGTTAGAAAGTCAAAGCAGTTGACTGAAAGAGGGCTTACATTTAGAAAGTTTCAAATTAAGAAATAGTATAACCTAAGAAATATTTTGCAGGGGCCGGCTGCACCAACTGAATGTATAAAATGCAGTTCTAGGCCCTAGACCGGCCTACCATGATTGTTGAACAAAATGTCAGAATACTTTTTTGTACTTTTGTAAACAGAAAAGACGTTTAATATTGTGATATTTACTGGAAATATAGCAGCAAGTATCTATGGGGTTTTAGGAAGTAATGTTCTAACATAATTTGGTAATTTTATTTTTATTTTGACAGCCCTAGTTATGCCTGGCCTATGCCAATTCCTGAGGAAAACAATGTTTTACAAATTCAACAAACACTTTGTGGTTACTCAGTACCATCTACTTACAGCAGGGGTGGGGAACCTTTTTCCTCTCAAGGGCCATTTACATTTTTTCAACATCAAAATTAAAAATGTGCTTAAAAATACTAAAATCACAGCCCATTCATTTGGCCTTTCTTTCATGCTGTGCAAAGAAAAAGCAACCCCTTAATCCAGATATCTTACCATGACTCGCGCATGCATGCACGTGCACGGTTGTGGCATGACCACCAAAACAGAAAGATATGGACACAAGATGTGTGCAAATGTATTTAGTTTCCTATCCATGTGGACATGATTTAAGTGGGGGGGGGGACCTAACCTCCTCTAGGGGGTTCCGGGGGCATGCTCCCCCGGGAAGATTATTTGTTTTAAAGTTAAAAGCATCAATCTGGTGCACTTTGAGAGCAATATTAGGAGCTCTATGGATACATCTCTCAACACCCATATGAAACAGAACTGTAAGCAGATTTATTTTTCTTTATGAATATTTTACAAATCACTCTCCTTTCAAACTGTATTCTTGTTTATTAATAACAACTTTTTTTTACTGTCATATAGTATTTTATACCTGTTTACTTTATTCTCTTATTTTTGTATAACTATAATGATCATATAAAGATGTGCCTCTACCTCACTGGTTGTAGAAAAAGCTTCTTATATTCGTTAGCATAGCTAGATAATAAGATACTAATAACAACAAAGTTATTGACTGTATGATCAGTATGACAGATGAACAGATCGCCACAAGCTTTCAACTAAAGACACAGCCACGCAAAAACTGCGGCATGTGTACAGCTCCTTATCTGAAGTTCCGGAGCCGTGTTCTGGTGCTCTCCATCAGAACTGCGCCCCTGTCAGACAAGACATATACCACGTGATGACACGTTAGGCTCGTGTTGTGTTCAAGGACCCTGACCTTGGCCAGGAAAAACAGGCACTCGCTTGTTTAATTATTTTGCGGTCTAGATTTCTTTTTTGCGTCTGTTTATAAATTACCTCGAGGGCCGTATCAAATTGTCTCGCGGGCCGTATACGGCCCGGGGGGCGGAGGTTCCCCACCCCTGACTTACAGGAAGGCATTGCTGGCATCAGTGGTACTGAGAGGGTCTGATCCGTAATTTTCTTCACTCTTGACTACGGGCTCATCTATATCTGTATCTAATGGAGAGATATTCATACATATCTGTCAGGTAAGCATATAGTATCGTTAGATATTTTTCTTGAAAGAAAACAACAGCCATCAAGCAATATTTTACCTGAGTCCATGTACCGAACAGGAGCAATCTTCTTGGTAGTTTCCACTTCCGGATCACTGTCCAAATTTGAAGTTACTGTCGCTATGTTGACCTTTTGTCTTGCCTTGTTGTAGGTGTCTACAAAATACGGATTAAGATCAGAGCAGAGGCAGACAATATATGTAAAATATATTATAATATAATACTGTTATTTAATTTACGCAGAGAGCAGCGCTGGTCATTTCTAAACGACAAGAGAGCACTTAGGGTGCCACTAACAACACAGGATTGATTTGAGGAACGCTACGCACCACTCTGACAACGTGCGTCGTACAATTCTAACCGCTCAGTGCTGAGTTGCAAAGTACCCTGTACAGTAATTTTATATTTTTGTTGTCAAATAAAGCAGGTAGCATACCTGGTAATTTCATGGAGTTTTTGCACTTGTGTTGTCACTAACATCACCAAGTTTGAGTGAACAAAGTTTGGTCTCCTCAAAGTCACTGCTATGATTTCGATGGAAGTATGAGGGCGTTTTTAGAAGGTGTTCGTTGGCTTAGTTCTGAAGATGAAACAGTACAATACAATACAATACCTGTGTATTTTAGAACGGAGACTTTGCATTTGGCCCAACGTGTTTGGTCTGGTAACTCTCTCCTCTTGACTTTGGCAGTGACGTTCTTCTGTGGCCAGTAGCAAAACACAGCCTGAAGAAAATATAAAACACAATATATATCATTGTATAATAAACTATACTTTAGAGGTGTGACCGAGTCCACCTCACCCGAGTCCCAATTCAGTTTCCAGTCTTGAGGCACAAGTGTCAAGTCAAGTCCCATTTTTGGGGTGAGCAGCAGGTGCTGCAGGATTTATTCTTCAGTATAATATTGCTGAAGGGCTAACTGACCAGTTATCAGTATAAACAGCGGATTTATTGGCAACATTTTCACGTTCTGGTCAAGGATTCATTAACATTGCAGGAAAGAGATTTACATGTTCCCCTTAGCAGAGCTGAAGTTTGCATGTGTGTGAAAAGCCCGTTGCTAAATATTTGAAGAGTCGGTCATGTAGCTAGGTCTCACATATTCCCAAAAGAAAGTTACGATGGTGTTTTAGTACCCTGATATCACATATATCGCTAGGTAAAAACATACTGCTCCATCTGGAGGACACCTAAATCATAGCAAATATCAAGCTTAACTGATGTGAATGCTAATGAAGAATAAATTATCGTCAGTTAGCATGTCTGGAAGACAGTCCAAGCTTACATTATATGTTGCAAACATAAGTTAGGAAATACCTTGCTCGTCTTCTCTAACCAGTTAGTTGGTACGACATCCACTGTGTTGGAGGTCAAAAATGTGACAACTGCAAACTGTTCATCACTGTCCTGGAAGAAAAAAATTATATGATGTTGTCACATAGTCTTCCCTCTGTGCATACCCCTAATTAAAATTAATATATATTTTCCTACACTTACTCTTTGGAAGTGTGGGATCTGACAGGGATGTAATTCCACACATCGGAAAACATGAACAAAATGTATATTTGAGGAAAAAAGGAGTTGCTTCCAACAAAAAAAATAATGGCAACTGGCAGTTGTAAGCCACACAGCCAACGGTGTCCTCTGAAACCACACTACCTATCAAATAATAATTAAAAGCCATTGCTTAGAAAAAACTTAGGGTGAATAGTGATACATAAGCATAACTTAATTTGAAGGTATAGGAAGTCTGTGAACACCTTAGAAAGAATGGAGCACGGTAACTACAATCCTCAAACCATTGTCTGCCTTAGTCATGAATGCCTGCCTGCCCAAATGCCTCTCAGAAAGTGCTTTCATCCGAGTGTTACAGTCTTTGGCTGTGTAGACACCAATCAGCCGTGAGTCACAAGGCTGCATGAAGTATGGCTCAAGTTGATCAAAGACACGACAGAGCAACATCTTTTCCCCGTGTTCTGTCACACTGGAGACTGCAACAACTTCACAGCACTCTAGATCAGTGGTTCCCAAACTTTTTGTGCCCAAGGCACACCAAAGGACAAGTAAAAATCTCAAGGCACACCTATTGTGCAAAATAGCCCTTATAACACGTGTTATCACTCATATCATGTAAAATATCTGTAAATGTGCATAATTATTTACTAATGCCAAATAAAATGTGACAAAGACAACTATATTACTCATGAAATATTTATTAACGAAATATTTCAGAAATTAATTTGAAACTTTATCAAATTAGGCTTCAACAAAGCAGCAACACACTCATTTAAACCAGACAGGTCACAAAATAAAAAATTGTGGAGGATCAGGCTTTGGTGGTCGGCTCCCATCTCGGCGCACAGCTGGGAGAAGAGGCGAGATTTCAGGGGCCTTGATTTGATGTAATTCACCATCTGCACAGCCTGATTCAGCACCTCAGTCAACTCCGGGGGCATGGTTTTGGCAACTAATGCCTCTCTATGCAAAATGCAGTGGTTTGTCACGATATGTGGGTTTTGTGCTCTCACCTTAGCAATAAATCCTTTCACTCTCCCCGTCATGCTTGGCGCACCATCTGTGCAAAGACTGACGCACATATTCCAGGTCAGACTGTTCTCTTTTAACACTAGAACCGCCAGAGGTCGCTGTATACCTAAAACCGCCAACGGGTAACATTTACCCGCTATTGATTTTCAAGATACAATGTTATTTTATTTATCATGCAGAACAGTGAGTTTTGATCGCACAGGGATGAAACTTATACCAATAGAATCTGTGGACTCTCAGCTTTTCATGATATAGTTTGTGCAGATAGCATGAAGTATAAAATATCGCTACCAGTGCTGATTTAAACACTTGGTGTTCGACTTGTGTTTTGTTTAGGTACAAATCTCTCTCTATCTCTCTCTATCTATCTATAACTATCTATCGATCTATCTGTAATGTTCTGTTCTATGGACATATAATTGTCTACATAAACAGACGACGCGGACTACTTCTCTCATTCCGAGTGTCCATCTTTATTCAGCTGGCACGTAACCTGCACACATGCATTATGTCCTCAACGTGAGCTCAGTCATCCAAGATCTTGTATTCGCCAAGATGTTACACTATCTATAACTATATATCTGTCTATCTCTCTCTCTCTCTATCTATCTATCAATATATATATCTATCTATCTACCTCTCTCTCTCTCAATCTATCTCTCTATCTATAAGGAACCGCAGTAGACAAAAGGCGTTGCTATAGCAACACGTCATGTTTACGCTGCATTTTCGATGAGGTAAATATTACCTGCTGGCGGATATAGGTATAAATGGCACATTTTTGGGTGATTTTTTCAATCTGACTTCATATTGACAATTTTTAACAACAGAGGGTGCTACATAACACACTTTCAGGAAAAGTCACGGACTGGGAGACTTTAATATTTTATTGAAAAAAAGTTACATACAATCAAAAAACAGCTGTGGGTAAAATTTACCCGTTGGCGGTTCTAGTGTTCAATAGTTATTAGTTACCCTGAATATTTCTTCTCCCGTAGTATGGCTTTCCATTTCTTTGCAAAAGAAAAACGTCTCTTTGATAGAGTCAACATCAACATATCTGACGTTTGCCAGAAGTTGGGCAGCCCCACTTATGTCAGTAGATTCATCTATTTGTAGGGAAAATCTGCCTCGCCTGCAGTGCCATAAGACAGGTAACTTTCATGATACTGTCTGCTGACAGTTTTTTTCCTCTTTTCTTTCGGTGCAGTCTCTGCACTGGTGGTTGGTAGTTTGCTCCGCTAGGGCTGTGCATCTTCACTGGTCTCACGATTCGATTACGATTATCCTGTCAACGATTCGATTCAATTCGATATCCCGATGCATCACGATGCATCACGATTCATACCAATGCGTTGCATCCTCAATTTTCTATATTACTGCACATGGCTTATTTTTCATCAATGCATACATGCAGTAAATACATATGAACTCTCTTTTTATTATTTAGAAAGTGCTTCAGAAATCAATAACATAAATGTCTTGACATTAATTTATAAACCAAAATAAATTAATTGTATATGTCTAGCCTCCCTATATCTGTGTGTGAAGTTGTTCCATCCTCAAAAACAAAAAACTAATGCTTCTGCAGTCTAGCTGCAGCTTCTAGCAACGGTCTTCTGTTAAAGAAAGGACACTGAATGTCCTGAATGTGGCATCACACACAGGACTTGAGTCTGAACACAGCAGACAACAGGAGTATTTACAACAGCATATACAAACAAAAATACTGCATGTGGGTGCACACTTACATTCTCTGTCTTACTGTTACATAATGCATGAGATTAAGTTAGCTTCATTATATCTCAATCAGTGATTAAGTGAATAATAAAGTTTCTATCGGGTCACTATCAGCCTGTCACTCATTATTTTCAGGGAGGGGGCGGGGTTTGGAGGAACGGAGAGGAGACGGTGATCGCGGAAGCTTTTTTCCTCCTGCCTTCACAAACTTTACACACGTATATAATAATATCGTCTGAAAATTGCTAGAGGACATTCATACTCTGCAATCCAAGACTTAATTAAATCCACCAAAAACCTGACATGATTGTAACGCGATTATTTTTGAAAAACATAAATCCTTGTGTCTCTGAGCCGCAGCGACATGGAGTGATTCAGAGCGGGTCCTTCTGCTGTTGGTTCTGGACTGGTGTTCTTGTGTTGGTGGATAAAGCAGACTGCTCCGTGTTTGGTGCCGCTGTCAGTCTGTTCCCTGATCTCTGCGTCACCGACCGATTTGATATTAAAGTGACAGAAAAAAAAACATTATAGTAAAGCCGCGGCCGGAAAATCAGGAAGCAACGTTACTACGCTATAATCGGTTATCTTCCGTCACTGCATCGAGACCGAATCGTCCACGTCCGCATCGCAATGCATTGTAGAAACGATTATTTTCAACACCCCTATGCTCCGCACAAGAAAGCGCTCCATTTTCCCTCTTGCGTGTTTCTCTGTTTTAATGTTGTCCTTCAGCCTTCGATGTGTCACGGTCTTATAATTCCCACCTGCAACTGCGTTAACAGCGAAATATGGGGTTCTGTGAGGATTTTTTTAAAAAGAATTGTTTTTAGGTATAGAGTTTGCCTCTGTATTATGAAATGAGTGCATACAAAGTACTGATATAGTAAATAAAAAAATAATTATTTTTGTGTAGTTGTATATTGTAATAATAACGTATGGTTGTCACAAAATCCCACGGCACACCGTTTGGGAACCACTGCTCTAGATCACTAAGAGTGAAGACATTGTTTTTTTTTTTCATTTGTACAGTTTGTTTTGGTTCTGGATGTATCTTTCTGACTTTATCTGCTTCCCCAAGCCGCCTCACAATCTGTGAAAGAGGATTTCGCCCAGAACGGACCAATTTTTTCAGCTGTTGCAAGTAATTCTCAAAAGAGAAAGCACTGCACTCATCAAGACTGCCATAAAGGTTTGCATCCGATGCAAGGTGTACCAAACTGTGAACATGGTAGACAAGGAACTCATCTCCAAATGCCTTCCCTGTGCAATGAAGTACACCAATAACTCCTCTGCATTGTGATTGTACTGTTTTGCCAGTCTTGGACAAACAAGGATGGATAATGCCACACTAAAAACCAAGAAGTGCTCATACAGCTGCTCGGAAATAATGCCTTTAAGCACAATTTGTCTCCCTGTGGTCCCCTCATCCATATAAGGATCATTTTGTGCATGACCCCAAGACAACACTGGTGCATATAATCTGCAGGGAATTGCTCAACCATGTTTATCGGGAGCTGGCAAAATGGTGACACACCTGAATGCCGGTGATGTTCCTCCTGAGACTGATCTCGGAATGTTTTATCAGTTCTCAATGTTAGATTGGTGATTTCAGGATAGATCACCCGATGGCCATCCCACAATCCCTTTTGTGTACATTTGTCACAGCCATAATACCCTGAACACAGCTTTGTGGACTTCACAAGAGCCTTGGCTGGGGCATCACATGTAACACAACGCAGCTTCACCCTAACCAAACCACTGCCATTCTCTAGTCCATTTTCCATAATACTGCTAAGGTCACCAACAACATCATCAAGAAAGTCAAGATTTGTTGGTTTTGACAAACCAAAACAGAGAGCCAATGGAAAAACTGAGGGAGGAGATAAATGTAATTTGCACAATACTGGCCACAGCGTAGTGTTAATTTCGTCAGCTATTTTTTAATTTAGTTTTAATCTTAGTCCTGTGTTCAATTTCCTTTTTAGTTTTAGTCATATTTAGTCACCTTCATCCTGTTTTTATTTAGTCAAGTTTTAGTCGACTAAAAGTCTGAGCATTTTAGTCTTATTTTAGTCGACTAAAACAGTAAATATTTTAGTCAAGATTTAGTCGACTAAAAGTCTGAGCATTTTAGTCTTATTTTAGTCGACTAAAACAGTAAATATTTTAGTCAAGATTTAGTCGACTAAAGGTCTGGGGCCTCATTTATAAAGGGATATACGCTCAAAAAATGGCGTACGCCAGTTTCTACGCAATGTTTGCGATTTATAAAATACTAACTTGACGGGAAAATGTGCTGTCCTCCACGCAAACTCTAACCCATGCGTACGCACTAAGCACACAAACGGGAGAGACGAGAAACTGCGACACCGTTGGCAGAAGGAAGAATGGAGAGAAATATGTGGAAATAATACCATAAATAAAATGTTACCTCTCATTTATCAAATATGAAGAATTCATTTTCAAACATTGATTAAAGCCAATCTTTAAATGATTAAACAAACGCCTGTTTGAGACTCCTCAGTGCACACAAAAACATAACTTGGAGAAATAAATAAATACGGATATGCTATTTAAAACCACCTCGAATATGTTGTGTTAATGTTATGAAATGTTTTCTCATAAATGATGCGGTAAGCAGGAGGACAGAATTACGTCTAAACTGACGCCGTTTTGCATTTCTATAGGTTGTAGATACGAGTATGGTTTTATATACTATCACGTTTAATCGTGTTTTATGCCGTTTGCCAAGACTTGATAAGTCGCTCGTAAAACACAGGAGGTATGGAAACTAAGAACACCATATGTGGTAAATTGTACAGCTAATATAACACAACACATTGTATTTCCTTTAACTGGTGGATTATGGATATATAGTTGCTGATCGACAGCTGGAACACGAAACCACCAAATACAACAAAAATAATTCAGATCCAGTCGTCATGACTCCACTCCGGAGGGATTCCCGATCATTTCTTACAGTTTCTCATCAAGGGGCTCCTGTCCCCGGTACAAACACACTGCCTGAGGAAGGTTATGTGTATTTTTTTTGTCATTAACTTTTTTCGGACCACTTATTTATTTATTTTGGTGACGATCTGTCCTCCATGCTGCTACTCTGGTTCAAACTGCATCCACCAAACAATATGATTTATCTCGACCTCCCCACAATAACCAAAATCTGACACGGTGTGAGATGTCTTTTTTAGCTGTTCTATCGTAATTTCCTGCGATCTTCTTCATGCAGTCAGTCAAAATGAATGAATGAATGGGCGTTTCTTTGACTATGTATAGGCAAATATGGGCGTTACGAGTCGATTGTGATTTATCAAGGGAAACAGGCGTAGGGAGTGCCGTACGCACTTCCCTCGCCGGTACGCAATGTTTTGTGAATCGGAAAATGGCGGAAAATTTCTGTACCTATTTTTGTGCTTTGTACTACGTAAGCAACCTTCCTACGTCAATCCCACGCAAGGCGTTATAAATGAGTCCCCTGAGCATTTTAGTCTTATTTTAGTCAAAGAAAACTAATTATTTTAGTCTACTTTTTGTCAATGAAAACTGTTGAGTCTTTTTTAGTCATCAGATTATATAGAACATTTCAGTCAAACTAGTCTAGCCAAAACCAATAATTTGTCATTTTAGTCAAACTTATTTCACAATAAAATTATATCTTGTCCTTATTTGATGAAAAACACAGGCTGAATGATTAAGAATGCAGCTTTGCAGAGAGTATCTGGTCAGGTTTGTGGTGTTTTTACCAGCTGTGTTATGGCCCCATTGCTTCCCTTCTGATAAAACAATGCATTCGCTTTTTTTCTCCGCCTCATTGTAGCGAAAATGGGCCCAAATATCACATTGTTTCTTTCTCCCAAGCAGTGGTGGCGTTAGACTTTTTCGTTGTCAGTCATTTTGATGGACAGGATCATAACATTTCCGTCATAATCCATTATTACCCGTCGAGTGCACAATTTATCACTCACTCGCGCTGACGGGGGGGTATTCGGTTAACGCGAGTGCGACCACTGCTCCCAAGCCGTGTTGTTGCCATTTTATTTTCTGTTAAATAAGGTTAGTTAGACCATGAGTTAGACCCGAGTCTTCCTGACAGTTCATAGTGTGCCGCTGCCCGGTGTAATTCAAATGTACCGCCGCGCGCAGCACAGACACACAGCTGCTGCCCAGCCGCAGCACCGGAAATGGAACTGCTGGGAGAAAAACTGACTATCAGAGATGTAACGTTATTTTTGATAATATTTCGTCTCCTCATTTTTCGGCAACGAAAGTAAAGAGAGATTTTGGCATAGTTTTTATTTAGTAAACTACATTTTCGTCTCGTCAGTTTTCGTCAATGATATTGCATGATGATTTCGTTACAGTTATTGTTTACTGCCGTCGGTGCAGTCTCGTCATCGTCTCGTTTTCGTCATGGAAAAAAAGGTCGTTGACGAACATATTTCGTCATAGTTTTAGTCAACGAAATTAACACTACCACAGCGTCTGTCTGCTGCTTTTGAAAAGCGGAAAACCATCGATATTGAGGGAAATGTCAATGAAATATAATTCATGCATGTCCTGTGGAGGATACATTTGCAAATGTTTCAGGAGCTGGTCTTTGCAGCCAAGGTAGATATACTGCATTCCAGTGACGTGCGGTGAGGTTCATGGCTGGTGAGGCACTGAGTCAGATTTACAAATATTATATTTTGACCTTAATCGAAATATTCGGTTATTTTCAAAAGCTTTTTTAGTCTGATGCTTCGATTCATTTTAAACAGACTGTTCAACAAAAGGATACCCAAAATCTAAATATTGGATTGTTCTTTCTTAGTAAGATCCCATTTTCATTACAAATGTGGTCTTACCTTGACTTGAAGATGAAGTCCATGCTATCCTTCTGGACAACAATCTCTATTACTTTTTTGTAAAAGTCCTCCTTATCTTCCTGTAGTTTCAAAAGTCTAGTTTGTTGTTACGTCTACCGTCTCTGCGTAGAATTACAGTAGCAACAAGAACCTGTGGGCTCACGTGCGCCCCCTTCAGTGCGGCAGAGGTTATGGCTGCCTCCCCTGGTGCATTTTCATTGCCGTTGATACCAGCGAGCCTAAATATCATATATACGTGAAATAAGTTATTTAGAGACTATGGATGGCGAGGATAAATGTAATAAAGGGATCTACAAACATTACATTGGTGACCTACAGTGAGATGGTAACAGGCATGCGCTTAGGGCCCGCTTTCCAGCCAGTTTCTGTGGGGTGACGCATTCTGAGGTGAGGCAGATCTCATCTGTGCCTCAACTCAGCCCACAGTAAATGGCTTGAGCGCGCTCACAAAATAAGTGCCCACGCTGCATTAGTGCCCGCGCTCCAGCAAGTTACTGTGGGCTTACGAGAGGCAGAGCACGCCCCTGCCTCACTTGTCATCGCTCCCGTAGCGGAGCTCGGCAAATTTGCTGATTTTGACTATAAAAAGCGATTAGAATCATACATAAATCACACTTACAACACAGATCAGTGGAGACATTTTATTATTATTACTATTTCGTTTTTCTTTAGTTGTTTTTCCGTTACATTGGAGTATGACAGGTGAGGCTCTGCCTCCCCTGCCTCCACTGACTGCACGTCACTGCTGCATTCCTCAACCTCAACACCTTCGCAGGTGTCAAGCAGTGTTTTTGCTGTCCTTGGCAGCTCTGAGTGTCCATTTGCTATTAAAATCTTTAACAAAGAATCAACTGCATTGTGTTTTACATTCAATTCCTTTGCCCACTGTGCAATAGTGATGTGTCGGTCGCGAACGAGCCGATTCTTTTGAACGGCTCTTTGGTACGAACGAGGGGAACCGAGTCGTACTTGGTGAGAGCCGTTCTTTTTATCGTTCAATCGTTGGTCCGCACTCACTGCCTGTCAAAATCCACTCGCCTTTTAAAAAGCTTGATTTTGTTCCCTAAACGTATTCTGTGAAGACCCGCCCCTACTCTGATTGGTAGGTTTCAGCACGAGGAGTGAGATGGGGTGGGTCTTAACGGAATACACGCGAGAGAGAAGCCATAACAAGTGGTGGTATAGGACAGATAGACGTCCCACGTGTTTTGCGGATAGATAATGAGCCAAACGCGAAAACGCAGCAGCATTTGGATGCACTTTAAACAAAATCCAGGCAGTGATAAAGCGGAGTGCACCATTTGTAAAGGAAAAATATCATTTAAAGCAGGGTCAACCAATAATCTTCATCGCCACTTAAAAACACAGCATCCGACGGTGCAAGTGGCCGAGCTGAGACAACAAGGTTCCAATAATAATGACGGAGACGGCGCCAGTGCTTCTGCTGAAACCCCGACCACATCAAGTCAGTCATCATCTGAAACTACCAATAGGCCTACATTAGTGCCTGGCCAGGCACCAAGCTCTCATAGAACCACTGGCACAATACCTAAAACAAAACAGACTCATCTCCACAGTTATGTAGCACCTGTCATAACCCCAATGAGACAAGGTAAGATAGATGAAGAGCTTGTTAAAATGATTGCAACTGACTTCCAGCCATTCAGTATTGTGGAAGACAAAGGATTCAAGCGATACAGCAATGCTCTCAACCCTTCCTACAGTCTTCCATCAAGGAAGACAGTATCCCAGACAATTGCAAACATGTATCAGAGAGAAGCAGCATCACTGAAGGAAAAGGTGTCTAAACTGTCAGCAGTTTGCTTAACCGTAGACTGTTGGACATCAAGGGCTACAACCTCATTTATGGCAGTAACATGCCACTTCATTGAAGATTTCAAGATGTCCTCCTGCCTATTGGACTGTTTTGAATTTAGTGAACGGCACACAGCAGACAATCTGGCCAAAAAGCTTCTCAATGTTGCAAAAGATTGGAAAGTGGAAGGTAAAGTGGTTTGCTGCGTAACTGACAATGCTGCTAACATTACAAAGGCTATACAAATAGCAAAATGGACCCACCTTCCATGCCTGGCACATACTATCAATTTGATTGCCAGAGATTCCCTCAAAGGCCTAAAACCCATTCTGGATAAAGTGAAAGAGGTGGTGGAATACTTTCACAGGAGCACAGTGGGTGCAGAAAAACTGAAGGCCACTCAAAACCAAATGGGGATGGCAGAGCTACGACTCAAACAGGACTGCATCACAAGATGGAACTCTACATATGACATGTTGAAGAGTTTTCTGAAATCCAAGAATGCCATTATCTCCACCCTGGCCATCACAAATGCATCAGTCAGCCCTCTATCCCAAGAAGAATGGAGCATACTGCAGGAGGTGTGCACTATCCTGGAGCCCTTTCAAGAAGTCACTGTTGAGATCAGTGCAGAAAGGTGTGTTATTAGTTAGAGTTGGTCAGCTGAAGCTTTCTATAGCATGCATGCAAAAATACCAGATAACAAATTATGAATGTTTGAGACTATTTTATTTGTATTATATAAATGATATAGATACCAGTGTATATAGTATAGTGTGTCATTGTTGGTAACACTTAACACATAATTGTCTCAATATTCCTTGTTTTTTTCTCACTAGCTACGTGACCGCCTCAATGGTAATATTGCTGGCAAAGGGACTGCAGAAAGTCACAGTCAGCTACCAGGGAAGTGCAACAACACAACAAGCATCAGATTTGGGGAACTCGCTATGTGCAAACATGGCAAGTAGATTCCTCAGAATGGAATATAACCACACCCTTGGAGATGCTACGGCACTTGACCCAAGATTCAAAAAGGTGGCATTCGGGGATGCCAGAGCTGCAGATGAGGCTTTCCAGAGAATAGCAACTGCAGCAGGAAGAGTCACTCTCAGCAGCAGCGAACCCAGCCAGCAACCAGATCAACAGGAAGGAGCAGGCAGTGCTGCAGAAGGATCAGTTGTTTGGAGGTATTTCCATGACCGTGTCGCTGGTGCAGTGTCAACAAGGAATCCCACAGCAGATGCCATCATGGAGGTGCGGTCTTACCTAGAGGAGCCTCTTCTTCCAAAATCCTCAGATCCTCTTAAGTGGTGGGAAAGTCGAGCCACCTTATACCCCAGGCTCACCAAGCTCATGGCTGAAAGGCTTTGCATTGTGGCAACGTCAGTTCCGTCAGAGAGAATATTCTCGAAGACTGGACAAATAGTATCAGAGAGGAGAAATCGCCTTAAGCCCTCAAAAGTGAGGGAACTTGCTTTCCTTAATGCAAATTTGCCATAGATGATGGCATAATGCATGCTTAAGCAGCAAGCAGGCCATAGGCCAGGAGCAGCTCATCTCCTGTTTTTGACAAAGCAGCTCACAGATTTTTCTCTATTTTATTTTACTCTGTTTTTATAATACTTTAAATATTGTTCAGAAGTAGTTTTCCTATTTATTCCTAAATGTTTTTGGTGTTGTTCGATTTGCAATAAAATATGTTTTGCACAAAAGTTTATTGTAAATTGTATATTGCCAATAAAAAGTGTTCTAATATTAAGAGTTGCGTGAATTTCATTCAAGGCAAGGCAACTTTATTTACTTAACACATACAGAGGGTAAATTCAAAGTAATACATTCACTGACATGAATGACATGGATATGGCGCCACCTTGTGTCGTGTTTACAATGCAGATTATTGACATTAGGTCTGGCAAATGGCAATACAGTCAATCATTATCCTGGTGATTATTTCGCAGATAAATCTAGTAACCCTGCCCCCTTTAACAAAACGGCTCTTTAGAACGGCTCTTTTGAACGGCTCTTTGAAAGGAACGGAGCCATAAGATCCGGCTCCCTTCAAAGAGCCATAAATCCCATCACTACTGTGCAATGGAATGTCTGAGTTGGGGGTTAGTTTCCATATTGCTGCCATTGGACAGTAACTCAACTGTACCATTTGGTTCCACAGAAGCCCCCCCTTCTGTATGTTCTTGTAGAGGAGAAAGCAGTGAAGGACACTGAAGAGGACGGTTTGTCAGTAAAAGCTCTGATGCAGCTAATTGGTCACGTGCACATTTTTCCTCTAATCTTTTTGCCCTTTTCCAGCAGGCTGAATATTTCCTATCTGACATTGTAGCAACTTTCCTGAATCCTGAACACACCCCAGAAAAATGATAGGCCTACCGAGCCCGATGCTGAAGACATGCAGATCGTTTTCACTGTAAAGAGAAAAGAGCACACAACAATTTCAGTATGGTAACATTCATTTTAGGTGAAATATCCAACCCAGTCTCACAAAAAAACGTGAAATAGCTGCGTTGGTTGGTCGACAGGGCAAAACGTAGGCTAGTATATTCACAAATAACCCTCTCAAGACGTGACATGGATACAATATTTTGTAAAAAAAAAACCTTGAAGCTCAAATAATAATCTGCACTCACAGTAAATCATTAATAAACATTAGAAATGTGAGATAGCTGTCTGACTCAAAAGTTAACTCTTCGTGAAGGCCAAGTCATGAGGAACTCAGCGGCTCAGAGGGCAGAATTATAACTATGTTTTAGTTTCTTTAACTTCTCTTTAATTATTTTGATGACACAATTATTTAAAGAGCAACTTGCAGGTTTTTTTTTTACTAGATTTATGCTTAACCTTGCCTGGAAATTACAATTAAAAAGGTTAATGCAGGATTTGATATGTTTTACGAGACATAAGGGCAGGAAATCAGACGAGAAAGGAGCCGTTTTGAGCTCAGCTACTAAAAACTGCTTTTTTAAAACGTCATACGTCAAACGCGTCATATTACGTCACATGGGGGAGCAACTTTCTCGGACTCCTTCTCTGCCCAATCCGCGGTAGTAGTTTGTAGTTGGTTTGAGCAGTTGTGATTTAGTTAGCTGGTCTTTTTTCGGTAATTTTACATTGCATTTCACAATTTTTAATCATGGTGAGCTGGAGTTTGTGCAGGTTGCACAAACTCCAGCCTGTCAGGACATCGAGTCCACAGTTTCCCTAACAGGAAAAGGACTGGAGCTAGATTTCGTTCCTGGGTGCGTTGTGCGAGGTGCATCCACCTCCCTGCAGCACATGCTCTCCACAGCTGAGACCTATCAAACAAAACGTTTATCAGGAAACCGTATTACATCTTGAAGTAAAAAGATATGATTCTAAACTGTATTGAAGTAAACATGTATTATTTTGAATTGTATTTTAGTGAACATGTATTGTTTGAACTGTTTTAAGTAATCACATATATAGAAATGATATTCTCACTTACAACTCACTGACCCAGAGATCCTGTTTCACACACACACAGCTCCTTTTCACACATGTTCTTTTCAAGGTTCCTTATGGACATCATTATATTTGTGCACAAGGTTTAATTGTATGAGAAAGAATAGTTTATGTGAAAGATCCCATGGGAAAGTAAGGGAGTGGATATCGGGGCAGAGATAAGATTGACTTTGACCTTGTGGAACTTTAGAATCTCACGTTCTGGTCAGAACTCTGATTCGCTGTATTGAACCCGACCAGAAGTGAATCCAACCAGTAAAAACACCTGGGGGATGTGAGCAGCTCCTCCTCACGGACTCTCTAATTCGCTTTGGAGTAAAAGTGGAAGGGAAAAGTCAACACATCTCCGCCCCAAAATATGAATATGAATACTGTTGTTTTTGTATGTGAAATGCTTCTGGTTTGCTGAAAGCTGGTCTAGAGACGGTAAACCGCATCACAAACCTGGAGTCCATACTTCTCGTTTTCTGAAAGCTGGTCTGTCTACCTGTAAACCGCATCACAAGCCTGAAGACCGGAGTACTCTGTATAACTAAGTATACGTGTTTTATTTCCTACCAGTAAACTCAGATAATTGTTATAACTTTTGATTCCGGTGTTTTCAATTCCTTTCTTTATTAAATAGAGATCAAGCCTCATCCAACGAATGGCGCGGAGAGGGGGCTATCAGCCACCAGATAGGTGTTCTGCTCCAACAATCTCTCTCCCCCCCTTCGCTCCTCTCTCTCTCCCCTCCGGTACACAGCACCGTAAGACGTAGTGTGGAGTTGCATTAGGTAACGCGAGATACGGCTGATACTTGGGCATTAGTTTCTGTTATGGATCAGTATCAACAGTCCTGCCAGTAACGTCACTGTATTATCATGGTCTATTGGCCGCCTAGCAGGCTCATAATTATAAGGTTGTGGTCCGTCATATGCATACAAATATACATTTTCAACCTCTTCTGTGTCAAAACTAGCATTGTGATTTGTGATCCATGTTTATTAATACGTTAGACCGGCCGCTCTCCCTCATGTGACGTCACACGCGAGTGGTCTTTTTATATGGAAGTAAAAATGTCTTACAAAAACGACGCCAGATGTCACTGTAGTGTATATTTATGTCTATTTTTTGGAAAATCTAGTGTATACATCATTTTCCTACACATTTATTCACTGGGGTCTCTAACCTGCAAGTTGCTCTTTAAATGTTATCTTTAGTTTGTATGGCATTCACAAAGAAAATGTGCTTAAAATAATGGCAGGATTAAAATAATGAGATGTGGTAAATGTCAATTTGCCTCATTTCTGAATGTTTAATTTACTGTAAATAATTTGAGTTACATCATTATCTTACCTTTATGTAGCACAAGTTGCTTTGTAGTCCTGTCCATGTGGTAGAAATGAATTCTCCTCTCTATAGAGTGGCGAAGTCCCTCCCCTTCCGGTGGACCTCCATGGGACCTTATTTCGGAAAAATTATGTTTTGAAGTCAATGGAGAGAGAAAGATTATCTTTCGATCCCGTTTGAATTGTGCCACGAATTACACATATGATGTTTGTCAATTTAAAAGATAATTTTGCAAGTAAAAAAAAATGGGCTTAAATGGTGTATTATAGAATGATCACACCGGTGACAGTACTATTCAAAGGGTTCACGAAATATGACTACTACTCTTACTGTTTAACATTTTGGGTTACTTAATGTTACTTCATGTTAAGGCTAATAAAAATGACAAGGCTGTAATGCTAACTAACGTGCTAGCTACTAGCTAGGTAGCTAACTTGATCAAGCCACTCCTGGTCCTTTCATCAGACGGGAAGCAAAAGAACGAGCAAGACCCATTGCTGGTATAATAACAACCTGGTACTAAGCACACAGGCATCTTGTTAAAGTTATCTTATCTTAGCCAGCGCCATATAGATAGATTATATCTATATGGCGCTGATTTTAGCTATCTCTTAGTGGAGGAAAACAATTGTGACATCACTTACGCGACTCTGGGATTTGTAGTCTTTCTAGTTACGTATTTTTCATAGTCTTATATTTCAACAGTTTTACGACAAACTGTGACTTTTTTGACATGGAAATTATTTTTTAAGATTGACAAACATCATATGTGTAATTCATGGCACAATTCAAACGGGATCGAAAGATAAGTTTTCTCTCTCCATTGACTTCAATACATTATTTTTCCGAAATAAGGTCCCATGGGACGGAAGTAGATGGGCGTGACTTCGCCACTCTATGATATGGTGTATGAGATTGACACATCAATGGAACCAATGACAGCGCTCCAACTACCCTTAAACCCATAAAAACTGACCAGAAATCCGACATTTTCCATCTTAATTTCACTAAAGTTTATATGTATATATTGTAGAGCTGATGAAAGGGAGTCAGAGGCGGTGTGTTCAGTATGGAACTCCACACTTTATTATCCATTAATCAAGACAAGGTAAGTACATGTGCTGCTCTGTATGACAAGCTAGCATGAATGACACCAAACCCCGGTACCCTCACTAACGGGTCCAGGTCGCAACACACACTAATCACACAGTGAATTATGTACTAATAATTAGGGATGTCCCGATCCGATCACGTGATCGGGGATCGGAGCCGATCACGTGATTTTCACGTGATCGGGGATCGGGAGAAAAAAATCGGGGATCGGAATTTCTTTTTTTTTTTTTTTTTTTTTTTTATAAAATATTTTTATACATTTTATTTAATGTTACAAAACAAAAATGACCATGTTCACGTCTTAAAGTCATCCTGAGGCCTTAGTTTTGGGTTAAAATTACACAACATCATGTATGTGTTGCTTCTTTTGGGCTTGTTTTCATAGACCTGGTTGCTTATTTCTCTCAAATCTGGCAACAGAGTGGGCGCAGTGTCTAATAGTAGCAGTAAGCTAACAAGAGGCTACGTTCAGCTGGTGACTCGGGAGTCGGGACAGAGAAAATGTCAGGAGTTTGGAAGTATTATAAAATTGAAAGCGAAGGCAGTGTAACAGCCAGATGCAATGTTTGCAAGGCGGAGGTTCCGCGTGGTGGAAAGAACAGAGCTACGTTCAACATGACCAATCTAATACAAACACCACCAACAACAACACGACGAGTACACAGCGGCCACTCAGGTAACGGCACTGAAACAACCGACACTTTCAGAGACTTTTAAAAGGAAAGAGAAACTACCCCAGAACAGCCAAGATAGCTGAATTCATCACGTTGGATGACCAGCCGTTATCTGTTACCTTTTTTTTCCTCTTAATGCATTGCATAAAGATCGGATCGGGAAAAATCGGTATCGGCAGATTGTCAAAATCAAATGATCGGAATCGGATCGGGAGCAAAAAAAGGTGATCGGGACATCCCTACTAATAATGTGTCACCACACAAGCCCCCCCAGAATTCACCCATAAACAAAGTCAGTGTGGCGGGGCGGAACGACAGGTCGACCCCCACGACTCCTGAGCACAGGAGTCGGAAAACAACCTCTGCCTGTGCGGCCTCCGGAAGAGGCGAGACCGGAACAACGGGTCTCAACTCAGTGATAGGGATCAAGGCCGGGGGGCGCCCCCGTCGCGGAGGTCGTGCCAGCACCACCGGCTGACCCAAATCCAAATGGGCCGCTTTCACCCGGTCCACAGAGACGTGCTCGGCCTTACCACCTACAGATGTAGCAGCTTATTTCAGACTCCAGCTTCCTGCCAGCTTCCTGCCAGCTTCCTGCCAGCTTCCTGCCAGCTTCCTGCCAGCTTCCTGCCAGCTTCCTGCCTGCTTCCTGCCTGCTTCCTGCCTGCTACCTGCCTGCTACCTGCCTAAGACCAGCATCTGGGAATGTTAAGCCCTCCCACTATTTTCCAAGAGGGCGTTGCCAGATTTTCAATTTCAGGATTTAACCAGGAGATGGCGCTTCATTCACAAATACAGAAAGACAACTTTTCATGGACTTTCAGTTTTGTTTAGATGAGCATTTGAACACATCAATATTTTAGATCAAATAAAGTATATCTAATCTTGTAAGTCAATAATATATAGTCTTTATATATTAAATAATCATAATAATAATAATGTAAATGTTTACATTACACTTCTTTATTTGTCATGCGGTCTACCTACGCTGTAAAATGTATTATCTCTTCGACTTACACACGGCATCTATTGCACTTCTGTCCATCCTGGGAGAGGGATCCCTCCTCTGTTGCTCTCCCCGAGGTTTCTCCCATTTTTCCCTTTGAAATGTGGGTTTTTCTCTGGAAGTTTTTCCTTGTACGATGTGAGGGTCTAAGGACAGAGGGTGTCGTTTTCTCATACTGATATTCTGAACAAACTGTGTTATTGTATTTGCTGTAAAGTGTCTTTACTGTAGGGTATTTTTATTATATGTACAGCACTTTGGCTTGACCAAAAATCGTTTAAAAATGTGCTATATAAATAAAACTTGATTTGATTTAATTTGATGCTCATACTTTTACCTTTACAATCGTTTGCTTTAATATGCAGTATATTTTTTGTATATTTTTGTGTTTGCTTCCTCCTGCTCCCTTACGGACACATACTGTATGAATTATTATTATTATTAATATGAAGATATTATTAAGATAAGATAAGATAAGATGTTACTTTATTGATTGAACATTTTAGTTTAGAATGTGCTATCCCACGGTAATTCAGAAGGCTCACAGGTCACATTCCGACCATTATTTAAAACAATGGGTGCTTTCATAATAATGATGAGAAACTATGAAATAAGAAATGAATCAAATTAAAATGTAATTATCATATCATATATTATATAGTGTATTGTAAATGTGCACT
>NW_022987773.1:160000-162060 GCF_902827165.1 Trematomus bernacchii
AAATCCCATGAATTTATGAAATGTAGTTAGCCTCATCATATCTTATCAAAAAGAGATACAATGTTTGTGAAATCTATTTTTTGTGAATAATAAAGTATTTTTCTTTTGTATATCAAGCATTATTTAAGTAGGCTATATTTCATTTGAATTCAGCAATAATATTTTAATAGTCTGAAAGCCAAGACTTTGAGAACCCCCTGTCCCAGATCCTGCTGTGTTACTATCACCTGTCTCTCACTATTTCAGTAAGCAGTGAGTGGGGGGGGGGGGGCGGCGGCGTGATGAGGAGGAACAGAGTGAGAGGGGACAGGGATCGCGGAAGTTTTCCTCCTTCCTTTACAAACTTTACACAAGTATTTATCGTCTGAATATAGCAAAAAGACGTTCATACTCTGCAAGCCAAGACCTCATATATTTTAATCAACCAGAAACCGGAAATAACCGTAACGCGAGTTTTTCTAAAACATAATAAATCCATGCGTGTCTCTGAGCCGCAGCAACACCGACTGATTCTTAAAGAGCGGGTCATTCTGTCTGTTTGTTCTGGGACTGGAGTTGCTTGTCTCGGTTGCTGAAGCAGACTTTGCTCCGTGTTTGGTGTCTCTGTGCCGCTGTAAATGATGTTCCTTCAACTCTGTGTTACTCACAGTCACACACTGGTCACTCACCGCCTCAGAGTGCCGCTGCTGATAGGAAGTCGCTTCAGTGCGCACGTCACAAAACGAAATGCATTTTGGGACATGCAGTTTATGGGCAACGTGCTTAAACGGCATGTAACCGTATAATAAACTGTTTATATTCTTTGCGAGCTCTCGCGGGCCACATCAAATGACGTGGCGGGCCACATTTGGCCCGCGGGCCTTGAGTTTGACACGTCTGGTCTAGGGCTATGATTCTCGCTTTGGGTGCGAGAGGTCCCGGGTTCAAATCCCGGACGAGCCCCAAGACATCTACATAGGTGTGGAACAGGTTTAATTTAGTTATCAAAATTGTTCGTTGGAAGCAATTTGACCAATACTGTGCCCTGCTTGAAATCTAGTGATGAGTTGGGTTAAATAATGATCAAGGCTCATCTTCTGTGTAGACACTCCATCAATTTTTTTCCAAGCTGTGTTCATTGAGGACAAATTGCAATAAACAGAATATCGTTGGGAAGACCAAAAAATAGCATTTTGTCATGGCTCGTTGGTCTAGGGGTATGATTCTCGCTTAGGGTGCGAGAGGTCCCGGGTTTCAAATCCCGGACGAGCCCAAGACATCTACATAGGTGTGGAACAGGGTTAGTTTAGGTATCAAAAATTGTTCGTTGGAATCAATGTGTACTTCACAATTTGACCAATACTGTGCCCTACTAGCAATCTAGTGATGAGTTGGGGCAAATAATGATCAAGGCTCATCTTCTGTGAAGACACTCCATCCATTTTTTTCCAAGCTGTGTTCATTGAGGACAAAGTGCAATAAACAGAATATCGTTGGGTAGACCAAAAAATAGTCTTTTGTCATGGCTCGTTGGTCTAGGGGTATGATTCTCGCTTTGGGTGCGAGAGGTCCCGGGTTCAAATCCCGGACGAGCCCAAGACATCTACATAGGTGTGGAACAGGGTTAGTTTAGGTATCAAAAATTGTTCGTTGGAATCAATGTGTACTTCACAATTTGACCAATACTGTGCCCTACTAGCAATCTAGTGATGAATTGGGGCAAATAATGATCAAGGCTCATCTTCTGTGAAGACACTCCATCCATTTTTTTCCAAGCTGTGTTCATTGAGGACAAAGTGCAATAAACAGAATATCGTTGGGAAGACTAAAAAATAGCCTTTTTTCATGGCTCGTTGGTCTAGGGGTATGATTCTCGCTTTGGGTGCGAGAGGTCCCGGGTTCAAATCCCGGACGAGCCCAAGACATCTAAATAGGTGTGGAACAGGTTTAATTTAGTTATCAAAATTGTTCGTTGGAAGCAATTTGACCAATACTGTGCCCTGCTTGAAATCTAGTGATGAGTTGGGTTAAATAATGATCAAGGCTCATCTTCTGTGTAGACACTCCATCAATTTTTTTCC
>NW_022987774.1:5000-7500 GCF_902827165.1 Trematomus bernacchii
GGGATCCTTCTGACTGATGCGTGCGATGTGTGTTGGTGTGTGTGTGTGAGTGGGTGTTAGTGTGTGTTGGTGTGTGTGTGAGTGGGTGTGTGTGTTAGTGTGAGTGTGTGAGTGGGTGTGTGTGTTAGTGTGAGTGTGTGTTAGTGTGAGTGTGTGTGAGTGTGTGTGTGAGTAGTGAGTGTGTGTGTGAGTAGTGAGTGTGTGTGTCTGTGGGTCTCAGTGTGTGTGTGTGTGTGTGTGTGTGTGTGTGTGTGTGTGTGTGTGTGTGTGTGTGTGTGAGAGTGCGAGTGTGAGCAGGGGTTAAGTTGGGATTTGATATGTGGGGGGCTCTGTGTGGAGGTGCGGGGGGCACCTTAAGGGCTATACTGTATGAGGCCCTAAAGCAACTGCACACTGTGTGTGTGTGTGTGTGTGTGTGTGTGTGTGTGTGTGTGTGTGTGTGTGTGTGTGTGTGTGTGTGTCTCTCACCCTCTCCCCTGGCAGCCCAGCCTCTTGGAGACGTCTCTCTGAAGGAGACCCTCCAACTGGTCCTTCAGCTCTGCAGTGAACGAGTCAGGAAGCTCCACATTCTGAGAGGAGACAAGGAGAGAGGAGACAAGGAGGAAGGAGACAAAGTGAGGATGAGGTGATTAGAGGAAGGGGCACCCTGTTCTCTCTAAACAGCCCGAAACTATCCACACCACATTTTTAATTGTTGACCTTTCTTCAACAAACTTCCTTTATCATAAGCATGTTAAATTTAACCTTTTATTTTGAGGAGGCAGGAGACAAGGAGGGAGGACACAAGGAGACAAAGTAAGGTGTTTGAAAATGTGCTCTCCAAATAGCCCCAAACTATCCACACCACATTTATCATAATTATGTTTATTTAACCTTTTATTTTTAAATGTGACTAAACATGTTTACTTAACCTTCTTGAGTTAATATAAACATACTTTTTTTTAACTTTCATTTCTCAAGTTTATTGAGAGAAGAAGATCAGAGGCACTTCATTGATCTCAAATTGGGAAATGTTTGCGTTGCAGCAGCAAACGAAACAAAACAAAGCATTGCACATAAGTAGAAATTTAAGAGTAGAAAATAAACAATTCCAGAATTTAAACATCTCAAAGTGGAATTAAAAAAGCATCATAGGGGTGGTGGTCTAATGGATAGTGAGGTGGGCTGGAGATTGGAAGGTCGTGAGTTCAAATCCCGCCAGGAGCACCACCACTAGTGTGCCCTTGAGTAAGGCACTTACGGAGCGTCCACACAGCAGCGTTAAAAAAATCTTGGAGGTGGGCGTATCTGAAGCTTGGGGATTTTTTTGCGACCAACAACCAATCACATGAATCTCCCGCCCCCGACATACGAAGCAAAAAAGCCCGAAGTAAACTGGATATAAACTCCCCAAAACAGGCGAAAACCTACCACTGTCTCTGCCACCTCCCTCCATGCCTGGCTCCTCCGGTTTGTATCCCGGTAGGTAAATAGGGTCTGGTCATAAAGCACCGGGTGATTCCCTACCGCTCATTTCTCCTCCATGTTTTGGAATATGAGGAAATGACCTGCGGTATGTCTCTCCCAGCATACACGGGATTTGATTGGCTGACGCTAGAACTGTCAGATTTGCGTACACGGGATTTGATTGGCTGACGCTTCCACCTCAGCTTCAAAAGTTGAACATTGCTCAACTTTGACGGCCCGTCCACACAGCAGCGTTAAAAAAAATCTTGGAACGCTTCTGCCCATTCACTTTGAATGGGGTGACGTCACTTTGCCTCACTTTTCGCCGAACTGCATTGTGGGAAGCAGAGCGGAGATTTTCAGGATTTTCAGGATTCAAAAGTTGAGCAATGTTCAACTTTTGAAGCTGAGGTGGAAGCGTCAGCCAATCAAATCCCGTGTATGCAAATCTGACAGTTCAAGCGCTAGCCAATCAAACCGCGTGTATGTTTGCTTCGTATGTCGCGGGCGGGAGATTCATGTGATTGGTTGTTGGTGCCTTGCTTGCAAAAAATCCCCAAGCTTCAGATACGCCCACCTCCAAGATTTTTTTAACGCTGCTGTGTGGACGGGCCGTTAGTCCTCAGTTACTCCAGGGAGAATGTCCCTGTAATCGGTCACTGTAAGTCGCTTTGGATAAAAGCGTCAGCTAAATGTAATGTAATCAAAAAGTAGAAAATATGCAGCAGGCTGTGAAGATATAAAACAAATCTATAAACTCTGACTTTTTTTAATGCCATTTGATTTCTTTTTGAGATGTTTACATTTTGGATTGTTTATTTTCCATTTCTAGTACAATGCCTTGTCTTTTTAAGTACCTCTCTCTCTCCTCTATGAGCTGACACACACACACACTGAGCTGCTCCACCTTGTTTTGGGACGATAGCTAACTTCCTGTTGTGTTTCAGACGCCTTCACCTCATCCTTCTTGCATCCCATAAACTCTCCTCTCAAACACCGTCAGCCTCCGCCCTGTCACATTATCTCTGATTGTTTCTACGCTCTGATCGCCGGA
>NW_022987774.1:17500-25000 GCF_902827165.1 Trematomus bernacchii
TGTAAAATAAGTTTAGGTGTTGCCATCCTACAGAAATATACCTCTGGTAGTTCCTGCTGGTAAAAAAAAATACACTGACTATAGAAAAGTACCTCAAAGCCTCTAAAAATGTCCCTTTAAGACAGGGGGGTCCAACTCAATTTCATCGCGGGCCACATCAGCATTATGGTTGCATTCAAAGGGCCGGTTGTAACTTTAAGACTATATAAATATACATATATAAATATACAATATATATATATATAATAATGTATCATATTACATAATTGCAAGTGTCTTCAGTGAGCATGTCACAAAATGAGATGCATTGTGGGACATGTAGTTTATGGGCAACGTGCTTCTTTCAGAGCTCTTGCGGGCCACAGTTTGATACCCCTGCTTTAAGAGGAGCTCCTAATGTCTGACAGAAGGAGTTAGGAAGGGGTTAATAAACATACCGTTCATCAGGTCCAGGATGAAGCACAGCTTGTCGGGGGTGTGGAAGGCGTACGTCATGCACACGATGAACGGGCAGTCCTGCACACAGAAGGGGAAGGGGGTCATAAATATTTAATAAAAGTCTTAAAAAGGTCAGAAAAGTGTACGTAAGGTTTTAATGTAAAGCGTGCGTGAAGAAGTGTGTAGATCCTAGAAGAAGAACTAATACTATGATGTAAAAAACATGCATTCATATTAATATTTCACTTAAATACACCATACTTTACCCTGCTGTTTATACTACACAGGGGGGGGGGGCATTTATATATTAAAATGTCAGAAAAATGTACGTCAGGTTTGAAGAAGTCCAATCCAACTTCATTTATATCTGCGTGTATTGAAAAATGTGTGTTTACGTAATATTTGACAGTGGGAATGAAGTGATCATGCTAAGCTAACATGCTAATATTAGACAAACCCGTCATATATATCACCTGAAGAAGAATAGGCTATTTTCTGATGACACTTTCTGGACAAAATGTCTCCAAAATATGAAATAATTTAACATATTTGGGCGTCAAATGGTTAATTAATTAGCTAAATGTATGTTTGGTGGTACTACTAACAACTCAGACATCTTAACTGCATACCTCTTCTGGTATTTATAGAGGTCACAGGTCAAACTATTTGGAAACGTGGTTTAATATTCAACGAGAGAACAACAGGGCACAAAATGTTACTATAATAAAAAAGAAAACACAACGTTATTATCACATAAGTGGAACATAACGTAGCGTAACGTCCAAAAAACCTAATTATTTAAGTGAGGTAAACTATATAAAACACAGGTGATCCTCTCCTACCGTAGGAATGATTTATAAATATCTGGGTACATCGGAAAATGTGCATTTCAGTAATATTAGACCGTGAGAATGAAGTGCTCATGCTAAGCTAACAGGCTAATATTAGATAAACTCGTCATATATCACCTGACACACACTTCGGTGTTTATTAATGACTAATCTACGTGAGATCTGGACGATGCGATGCACTGTTTTTCAGTTTGGTGATGCTCAGCTGTAAGTGTTCAGTAGACGGTGATGATCCGAGTCATGTGATCCGAGTCATGTGATCCGAGTCATGTGATCCGAGTCATGTGATCTGAGTCATGTTGTAACTCACCCCCGTGCTGACTAATGACAGCATGATCCTCTCGTTCAGCGCCAGAGTCTCCCCCTGCTTCATCTTGATCCTCTTCTTGTCCAAACACTTCATGGCATACCTGACATTCAAGCACACACTCAGTTAGCACACGTTTAGAATAACTGTGGTGTTTTAAGTGATGCTTTTTCATGTGCAATATATATATTAGGGGTGGGGAAAATAATCAATACAGCATAGTATCGATATTTTATGATCGCAAATCCCTCCGAAAGAATACGTGATTTCACATTCTAGCAGTTTATTGCTCTTACCCCGCGATTGTTGTATGTATCGCTTAACTGAACTTTGACGCTGGTATCAGTTTTGTTTATCACCAATCTCGGGAGTATTGTGTATAGAAAGTGTTGAGTTATATTTCTCGCGTTACCTAACATCCATGAAGGCAACATGACAGAGAGAGGGCTGTCACTCAGGGTACCAAACTACCCTTTGTTTTTTTGAGAAAGTTACCGGTGCGCCATGGAGGAAGTGGAGCACACAGGAGGAGACAACCATTTCATTGCAGACTGTTATGTTTACGTGGGGAAATGATAGTGTATACATTATTTGAGATATATTTCGAACTCAGACTTAATTTTATGGACATTTCGGCTAGGGGTGTTGAGCTAATTGTTTAAGCACGGGATTGGCAAAACAGGAGAGTCTGTAAACCAGTCTGCTTTGATCTATGAATTAATGTCCGTGACTCAGAGTACCTGCTGGTTTAAAGGGAAACAAACACTCAGCGCACACACAAACACTCAGCGCACACACAAACACTCAGCGCACACGCACACACAAACACTCAGCGCACACGCACACACAAACACTCAGCGCACACGCACACACAAACACTCAGCGCACACGCACACACAAACACTCAGCGCACACGCACACACACACACACACACACACACACACACACAACACACACACACACACACACACACACACACACACACACAACACACACCACCACACACACACACATCACACACACACACACACACACACACAACACACACACACACACACACACACACCCACACACACACACACACACACACACACACACACACACACACACACACACACACACACACACACACACACACACACACACACACACACACACACCACACACACACACACCAACACACACACACACACACACACACACACACACACACACACACACACACACACACACACACACACACACACACACACACACACACACACACACACACACACACACACACACACACACACACACACACAACACACACACACACACACACACACACACACACACACACACACACACACACAGCGGGGCTGAGCAGAGCACAAACAGACTCACATCAATCATGCACCCTGGTGACCGGACATCTCCTTCATAAAACTAATAAAAGGGGGAGTAATCGGGCAGTTCGATGTGTGTAGAGGGGTGTGTGTGTGTGGGGCGGACTGGCCATCTGTAGAATCACAGAACGGCCGGTTGACGACCGGCTCGGTTCGCTGACGGCCGGCACCGCCCCTTACATTTTTATGTTTTTAAACGGAATCATTGAAGTTGCGCTCCACGTTTCCCCGCAGCGAGGCTCCCCCCCCCCGTTGACAGTTCACTAGCACACCCCCCCCCCTCAAATAATGTATGCCCTGTCATTTCCCCACGTAAACATAACAGTCTGCAATGAAATGGTTGTCTCCGCCACTTCCTCCTTGACTTTCTCCAAAACAAAAATCATCTTTTTTCCATGTCCCTTTAGGGGCTCCGTAAAATATGTATAAAAGTGAAATATAAAAATGTATATTTTATTCCAAAAAATTGCTGAACTGAATGAAAATAATATTCAACCTGAAAAATTATTTCAAATACTTATTTCTAGTTTGAATACATCATTGTATTTTTCAAAGTTCAGGATAAAAACTTTTTTTTGAATGATTGAAACGTATGACCCTGATATAGCTCCATGGGGAGCCTGGTGATTCCCACCCCTGATATGAGTAAGGGATAATGTGCAGCGACGCGGTCATTATGGCAGTCGGGCTCCTGATCAGCCTGTCGGTGTTCTTTTCTCCATAATGACCAAGTCGCTGCACATTATCCCGCTTATCACACGGCCACACTCTCAACAAAGTAACGATATGACTCCCACTATTAATTGAAATGCTTTTATTGATTTAAAAAATAGTTGTATGTATTGATTTAAATTGACATGCGTCCGCTAAGGAAAATAGTCCGTTGTTACCGTTTGAAAAACGTAGCAACGGCAGAGCTTTTTGATTACAGATTTGAAAACATGGTTGCTTGCTTTAAAAGTAGCACAATTCATGATGTCAAACCTTGGGAAGTATCTAGATATGCCTGCCCTAATGCCAAAGGAACTGCACACTGAATATGTGTCGCCGTTTGATGTCTATGTCTGGACCGCTGCGTAAAAAGGAGGGTTTCTGCCCGTTACTTCTCCGCTGTTTTCTTGTCCCTCTTGTCTTGTCGGCCAAACTGTATACAGTTCAATCGACCGGACTTGTTTCTGCAGATGTGAGCGTCCTTAACAACGGTGAATAAATCCTTGACAGCGGTCTGTCTGTTCTGGATTAACAACGTGTCACGTGTTCTGAATTGACCAATCAGAATCGAGTATTCAACTAAGCCATGTAATAAATGCCGTTAATAACTGTGCTATATATACCTGGCTGCTAAATCCTCAGAACTGTTACAGGATGTGTTTTTTGTAAATTGTGTAATTGTTATAATTTTTGTATCTTAAATGTTTCTTTATGCTTCTTAGGTAACATGAAGCTGTCTTTGTCTCTTCATGCTGTAACAAATGTAAATGTCTCCTCTGAGGGACGAATAAAGGGATCCTGATTGTGTTTCTCCTCACATCTTCCCGGTGTCGGCCTTCCTGCAGCCGTACACTTCTCCGAATCCTCCTCTGCCGATGATCCGATGAACGCTGAAGTCGTTCATGGTCAGCTGAGGAGAGGAAACACGAGAGGGGTTTCAAAAGAGGACCACATTTCAGAGCACAGGTTCGTAGTGGTTTGAGCTAAAAGAGCTTTTACACGTGGATAACAAACCACAGAACCCGTCGTATAAGTCCCTTGGAATCGTTGGAACTTTATTTTTACACTTAAGTCTTATTTACGTGAAACAACACAACATATATTAGTTTGATAGTGACGAGAGAAGACATATCAGCCCCATCTCAACACAGAATACACATTAATCAAAGCACCAATTAGTGGGAAAATATCAAAGTCAATCACGAGAAAAAGGTTAATTTGAGGACCGTCTCTATTTAATTATATATGGAAAAATGTAAGTCAGGTTTGAATGTAAAGCGTGCGTGAAGAAGTCCAATCCAATCCAACTTCATTTATATCTGCGTATATCGAAAAATGTGTGTTTACGTAATATTTGACAGTGGGAATGAAGTGATCATGCTAAGCTAACATGCTAATATTAGACAAACCCGTCATATATATCACCTGAAGAAGAATAGGCTATTTTCTGATGACACTTTCTGGACAAAATGTCTCCAAAATATGAAATAATTTAACATATTTGGGCGTCAAATGGTTAATTAATTAGCTAAATGTATGTTTTGGTGGTACTACTAACAACTCATAGACATCTTATATATATATTGAATGCTTTTCCTCCTAGCGTCTGTGCTTTTTACTTCAGATAAACAGAAGATCGTATTCCTCCCCTCTCAAGGAATGTGATCTGATTTGATTTGTATTAATCATACAGCGCTAAAATGTGATTTTAAAACTTGTACTCACGTGGATGTTGAGCTCCACGTTCTTCCATTGGCAGAAACGAGTAAATTTGTCACTGAGAAGAAATACAAAAAACAGAGGGTTCAAATGTGGATTAATTGTACGAGACGAACAAATGGTGATTCCATGCACGTGTCCAGTCTCACCTCTCGATGAACTTCTGGAAGATGATTCCTCTCAAGCTGTCGCAGATCTCCACGATGTATGGCTGCAGGAGGACAAACATCGACAAAGACGTGGTCAAAACTCTGTGAAAATTATGTTAATGACTTTTGTCTGATTTAAGCTTCTGTTTCCTTTCTAGTAGCTTGTTGAAGTGCGCTCCAAAATATTTGTTGATCTTGTTTATTGGTATTTATTATTTAGATATTATTTATTTAAATGTAAATATAAATGTATCATTTATTGGTTTTTCAGTTGAATTATACCAGGGGTGTCAAACTCAAGGCCCGGGGGCCAAATCCGGCCCGCCACTTCATTTTATGTGGCCCCACAAGAGCTTGCAAAGAATATAATAATAAGTTTATTATAATGTTACGTGCCGCTTTACAGGAGAACGTTGCCCATAAACTACATGTCCCACAATGCATCTCATCGTGTGACATGAAGAGACTTGCAATTATTTCCCCTAGACTTCTGCTTTCAGACGTAGTTAATTATGAAGTTATTACCCTATCCGATAATAATCCAATGCAGAGGAAATATTGTAAAATAAATACATTATTTTATATTTATTATGTATATTTATATAGTCTTAAAGTTACCACCGGCCCTTTGAGTGCAACCATAATTCTAATGTGGCCCGCGATGAAATTGAGTTTGACACCCCTGAATTATACGTTCAGGGTCATCAACAGTTAAACAGATACTGTTCAAATTAGTATTTGTATTTTTTTTTAAAGTTCAATAAATTGATGTTTTCAAAGTCAATGAATAATCGTATTTAATAATCGTGATATCAATTATTGACCAAAATAATTGTGATTATGATTTTTGCCATAATCGCACAGCCCTAGTTTCTTTCCTTTTCTCTTCTCTGAGACTCGGGGTGTTTCTCAATCGCGAGTACGCTTGCTTGGTAGCACATGTCTGCCGAGCATCTTGCTTCAGAAGCGAGTCAAGAATACTTCCTGGCATTCGGAAAACAAAGTGTGGAACAGGCTAGCAAGTGTGCAGGTGTGCGTCATATGAGAGGCCCCGCCTCCTTACATCTTCCGACCACAGATTTGGGGAAATTGGCCGTGCGCAAAGCATTGTGGGGATTTTAAGAGTCTACTCATGTGCAGCCTCGATATTTCTCCAAACGGAGTACGCCGGGCTCGGTAGATTTCCAAGTATGCTGGAGATTGGAACAGTACTTCGGCGCCACTCGATGACGTAGTATGCTTGAAATAGTGGCTCTGGAGCAGCGATTGAGAAACACCCTCACACTCAACATTTGGCCCCAAAGACACTGCTTTGTTGTGTATGAATATAACATTTGAGCAATAAATGAAACAGGAAGTCCTGACAGGTTGATGTGTGTGAGGGAAAGTTCAATCCAGAATGAGAGCAGAGTTGTAGTGAAGAGGACATGTGTGATTAGATCCACTCAGCTGAGAGAAGGGAAGCCTTGTTGTGAAAAGTGCTGCTCTCTTTATGGATCACTAACGACCGTATGAATCAAAAATATTTAAAAGAAAATAGTTGGAAAACACTACAACGTTTGTGCCAGGAGTTCGAAAATAAACAAACACTTCTAGGAATTATTTTTTAAAGAGGAAACAAGAAACTGTTGACGGAAGAAAGTTCTCTTTACAACGGAGAATGAAAGTAGTTCCGGCAGCATGTCATGTGACGAGAAGCAACCAATCACAGGCGAGAGATATTTTAACGTCCTATAAAGATTGTTACACATAACATCGAAAATAGGTATCTCTTTGTGTATCATTTATTAATTAAATCTGTTTTCAGGAGCGAGTTTTCAGCTTAAAAGGAAAAAATTGACTTAATTTAGTTTATTTATTGACAGGATGAAGTATTGCTCTCTGTAGCCTGTTTTTATCGACTGAATATTCAAATTGTTTACTTTGAGCAGAAGCT
>NW_022987774.1:30000-82500 GCF_902827165.1 Trematomus bernacchii
GATGATTGGTCGTGCTTTTTACAGTACTACAGCTTCCACAGATGATATTTATTTATGGATTTGTTGTCAAAGCACTTCAGATATTCATTGCTATCGGGATGTTAAGAGCATTCCATGGAATATAACAAAGTGTTTCTGAAGTGAATTACCTACCCTACCTTTAAGGGTACAATTTAGAAAACAAATCTAAATAACAGGTTAGGGCTGTGCGATTATGGCAAAAATCATAATCACGATTATTTTGGTCAATAATTGATATCACGATTATTAAAAATGATTATCCATTTACTTTGAAAGCATCCATATATTGAAAAAAAAGATGTGAACAGTATGTTTTTAACAGTTGATTACCCTGAACTTTAAGTATAATTCAACTGAAAAACCAATAAAAAAGATTAAAAAATAACATTCTTTTTTTTTAATTTTTTTTATTATAAATAATCGTTTTATCTCGATTACATTGTTTTCGTAATCGTTGCAAGCCAAAATCATAATCGAGATTAAAATACGATTAATTGCACAGCCCTATAACAGGTAGAATTTAGTTATAAGAAAATGTGGGTGAAATTTTGAAAGAAAATAGGTTTAAATTTAGTAAAACAAAACATAATTAAGGGTTAAAAATAAATCAAATCCTGCTTTTATGATATGTCAATTTTCCAGCATCCTGCGTCTCGTTACGCATTACGCTGGATGTATGGTATAGGTATGTATAGCATATACAAGGTCTTAAAAAAGTGTTTGTATGCAACAAGTTGAACAGTTTAAAATGTTATTTTGCGATACGATAAAGGCTTCAATCTCTGTTACAGAACAAATGCTTCTAAAATATATAAACAACTATTGCAGCAGCACTTAGAAATAACTTCATTAATCTGCTTATTAGTTTGTATCTTGATGGTTTAATGCACTTATTGGATCAAGCATCAGCTAAATGTCATGTAACAGGGATGAGATGTATCGTGTTACTTCTGCTAACGACTGTGTACTGTCTGCAACATTATGACATCACTTCCTGTGTGTGTGTGTGTGTGTGTGTGTGTGTGTGTGTGTGTGTGTGTGTGTGTGTGTGTGTGTGGTGAGGCGTCAGGAGGACATTATAATGCATTTGAAATGTATGCCACGTGTTCTTCCTCCACCTTCCATCACCTTGTTGTGCGACATTGTGCGTCTGTCAGTGCATGTGTGTGTGTGGGTCAGAGTGACCGACACACATGCACACACACACACAGCGCTCAGAGTTAGCGTGCTGATGCACTCCGAGCTAACCTGATTAGCATTAGCGTCAGGTATTAGCGCTGCAGACGGCTAACGAGACTATTGACACAGATGACGTGTGTGTGTGTGTGTGTGTGTGTCTGTGTGTGTGTGTGTGTGTGTGTGTGTGTCTATGTGTGTGTCTGTGTGTGTGTCTGTGTGTGTGTGTGTGTGTGTGTGTGTCTGTGTGTGTGTGTGTCTGTGTGTGTGTCTGTCTGTGTGTGTCTGTCTGTGTGTGTCTGTCTGTGTGTGTGTCTGTGTCTGTGTGTGTCTGTGTGTGTGTCTGTCTGTGTGTGTGTCTGTGTGTGTGTGTGTCTCTGTGTGTGTGTGTGTGTGTGTGTGTGTGTGTCTACGTGTGTGTCTGTCTGTCTATGTGTGTGTCTGTGTGTGTGTGTGTGTCTGTGTCTCTGTGTGTGTGTGTGTGTGTGTGTGTGTGTGTGTGTGTGTGTGTGTGTGTGTGTGTGTGTGTGTGTGTGTGTGTGTGTGTGTCTGTGTGTGTGTGTCTGTGTCTGTGTCTGTGTGTCTGTGTGTGTGTGTCTGTGTCTGTGTGTCTGTGTGTGTGTGTGTCTGTGTGTGTGTCACTCTGACCCTCACACACTTACTGACGGACGCACAATGTCGCACAACAAGGTGAGGGAAGGTGGAGGAAGAACACGTGGCACACATTTCAAATCACATTATTTGTAAAGTTGAAAAGAAATGTAATTCAAACTATTGTCTCTGGAGAGGCAGTGATGAAGAGGACGGAAGAAATGTCCTCAAATAAATGTAAGAAAAATAAATACAATTAAAAAGTAGAAAACGTGGGTGAAATCTTTTTATCTTATATCTCAAAACAATATTAATAATATTGCAATGTCAGTGTTTATCCAGCATCGTGCGTGTCTTTGCATGTAATATGTATTTATAGGATATAAAAAGGTGTTGAAAGTGTTCGACAAGTTGAACAGTTTAAAATGTTTTTGTGTGATATGATAAAGGGTTCAATCTCTGCTACAGACTACATGATTCTATAACTTCATCTAACGCACCAGCACGTATTCATATGTCTGCGTTCCTCTGGTTAGTAGTTAGTAGTTTGATGGTTTCTTGCACTTGTTGTGGATAAAAACACGAGCTGAATGTAATGTAACATAATGTACAGATGTGAGCACTTGTTCAGTTCGAGAATTGAGGATACGGGGAAAGACAACAAGAGTTTCAGCCTCAGCTTTTCTCAGCAGCTTCTCTTTGGAGTCGCCTCCTCTCTGATTCAGTTAGTCTCGCAGTTAGAGCGTTTTGTTTCGGGCCGCTCGCCCACTATCATCCATCCTCCCCTTCTTCCCCCTCTGCTTTATCTCTGCTGCAGACGTGATGCATCATTTCCCCCCCCCGCCCGACACACACCAATAAACACGCATCGTGTGTGTGTGTGTGTGTGTGTGTACACAGCAGAGTGCACAGGGCATCCTTGTTTGCAGAATGGGTGCTACTGACACACACACACAGAGAGAGAGACAGTGAGGAGGTATTAGAGAGGGGAACATGACAGCTCTTACATCACCAGACTCAAGGATTAACCTTAATCGCTGAACACTTCAACACTGCCCAGCTAATTCAACAAATGGCCTCTTCCAGAGAAGACAGACATACACTCTCATGCACACACACACTCTCAAACAAACACACGCACACCTAAGCTCAAATCAGACACGAGTTCCTCTGAGCTCCGACTCATCAGCGAGATCACCTGAAACTTCTAAAAATAACGGACACACACACACACACACACACACACACACACACACACACACACACACACACACACACACACACACACACACACACACACACACACACACACACACACACACACACACACACACACACACACACACACACACACACACACACACACACACACACACACACACACACACACACACACACACACACACACACACACACACACACACACACACACACACACACACACACACACACACACACACACACACACACACACACACACACACACACACACACACACACACACACACACACACACACACACACACACAGTACACTATTAGATTAGATTACTGTGAGAGAAAGTTTAGACATGTCGCTCTCCATGAACTTTTATGAGTTCAAATTATAATAAAATAAACAGTATTTTTTTTAAACATCTGGTAAGTTGTTTGTTTTGTGGTCAAATAAAGATCTTTGGGTTCGGGTTGTTCGAGTCCTTGCTGTTCTCTAATGATTATCCTGTGTTTCGGGTGGTAGACAAAACTGGCTTTAGTTAAAGGTCCCATGTCATGCTGTTCTGGTTATTACTGCAGCCCCCTCAGCACCCCTTCAGTTTTTGGCCCTTCTGTGTAAAAAGTGAGCAGATATATTTAAAGTGAAATAGCATCATCTAGTTACATTTCAATTTACGGCAAATACAAGAGAAAGGTTTCTTATTGACAGGTCACATGAGACGGGGGCTGACTGTGTTGCATTAAACATCTATGACCTTTACTCTGTGTGTGTGTGTGTGTGTGTGTGTGTGTGTGTCTGTGTCTGTGTATGTGTGTGTGCGTGTGTGTCTGTGTGTGTGTGTGTGTGTGTGTGTGTGTGTGTGTCTGTGTGTGTGTGTGTGTGTGTCTGTGTGTGTGTGTGTGTGTGTGTGTGTGTGTGTGTGTGTGTGTCAGATACAACATCAGGACTAGCAAACAGTGTTGATATTCTGCAGATGTTCTCCGTCCGATGGAGAAATGCTAATCAGTGACAGAGAAGATTTGTTCTGAAGTGATTTAAAAAAAGTGGCTTTCAGATAAAACTCCAGCACAGATTCAGAAGTAAATCCACTATAAAAAATGTCTCCAGGAATGTGCAGATAGTGATGCGTCTCACTGCGTTGTACCTCCTTTTAAACCCTCAGTGTTTACTCCCTTTATTTACAGCCTCACAGACAGAGTTGTTATTGTTTGTAACACAACACCAACAATCTTCATTCTCACATTAATCAAGTCGCCCCACCCCTTGTTGGTATAATGTACGACTGTTCCTCCGCTCATTATAGTCGTATATTTATAGTTTAGCACGTCCAGAATTAGCTCACTGCTTGTTTTTTTAACTAGGGGGCTTTTGTTTATTGAGTTTATTTAGAAAATGTCCTGACCCTGGGCGACGCACTGCCTGCAAGACAAGAGTCAGGGAACAAAAGTCTGCTGTGATCAGGCAGACCGTACTGCTGTTTGCTCCACAGTTTGTTTGTTTTGCTCCACTTAACTTCATTGCAACTTGTGTTTTTTCTTCACTTCTGCATGCATGTATGAACTGTGTGTTTTGTAAAAAACACAAGGATGTAGGCCTTTGCAGACCATTTACATGCATTCAAAACCTACATAACTCACTACAACACCCCCAAAAGCAATCATCGATTAATCTAAAAATGTCAGAAAGTTTGTTAAAAATGTAGTAATCTAGTTGTTGTCTGTGGAACAGTGCAAAACTAAACACAATAGGTTAATTGTATCAGAAAGGAGTTGATATATTTGCCATTTCATCTTCTGGTGTCCCTCTAATCAATTCTTTAGTTAATCTGACTTCAACTACTGTCTACTCAACATTGCACGCTATTAAAACTTAAAATGTACAGCCACGCTAATTCTTCTGAATATAAAACCAACTCATTCTGTATATTTAATCCCCCTCAGGTGTTCTGCTGATTAAAAAGGCTTGAACTAGTATTCAAAGTTGTATGTATGATGGTTAGTCTGTACATGCTGCAGAATATAACATCAAATATTTATTAGGCGCAATTAAGCCGTGATCAATGTGGCAAATCAAGTATTTTATTACCCTATCAGAATGCAATTAAGTATAGTATGTGTTATTTAGTATGATAGGAAACTCAACTAATAAATCTTCATGTTTAATCCCCATGATAACTTTTTAAAGAGACAGATATCCTCGCACACTGGAGAGCGTGATTAAAAGAAACAGGATGTTATCAATACTCTAAAAGCAGAGAGTCAGCGTAAGCATTTTACAGACACTGCTTAGCGTGATTATGGGATTATAAAACCAGTCTTTCACATTGAAGATGACTCTGAAAGCAGCTCTAAGACGCTCCCTCCAGGTGTGTGTGTGTGTGTGCAGAACAGAGCGGATGTGTGGTCCTGAAACAACTTACACTGTTTGCCGAGTCTTCTGTACACACAACGTACAAAGAGTTATGAACGCCGTGAGACTTTAAGTTAAAGGGGACCTATCATGCTATATTTGAAACATATATTGTAGGGCCATACCTATATAAAACATGTCTGTGAAGTTTTTTTTTCAAAATCCCAAACAGATCCCCCGTTGTAGCCACGCCTCATTCTGCTCAAACCCCTCTTTTGAAGCCCCGTTAAAGAAACGCGGATTTTGGGTCCTTAGCTTGAAAAAAATAAATAAGAGGAGGCGGAGCTAATGCCTGATCAGAATTCTACCGGAGATAAAGTTAAATTCGGTTGTGATAAAACGCCATCCTGTTCTAAACCACATCAAGGATTATCTCTGAAACAGTATGGAGCTCAAATGCTTTTTCTCTTGCAGGTTTATCACAAGGTGAGTTCCTTTTTTTATGTCCTGCTTTTTTAAACACACGTGCTCTCCAGTACAGGTTAGCTCGGAGTGTTAGCGAGGCTTGCTAATGTAAACAAAGACGTCCAAAACACGTCAGGCATTGTTTCTGATAGCAACTTTCTGTGGGTCCGCCGACGTCACCTCGGATGGAATCTGTGGGTGTTTCTCGAGAGGCCCCGCCTCTTACATCTTCCGCCACAGATTTGGGGAAATTGGTCCGTGCGCAAAGCATTGTGGGGATTTTAAGACCGCGGAGTCTACTCATGTGCAGCCTCGATATTTCTCCAAACGGAGTACGCCGGGCTCGGTAGATTTCCAAGTATACTGGAGATTGGAACAGTACTTCGGCGGCACTCTATGACGTAGTATGCTTGAAATAGTGGCTCGGAAGCAGCTTTACTCGCGATTGAGAAACACCCTGTATCTTGTATTTGAGTAAATCAGTCCATCACATAAACAAAGGCCAAATATATTTTTTTAAAACACACAAACGAGAAAGATACTCTAATATTGAATCCAATCAAGTTCCATCCGATTATCAAAACAATGCAACACTCTGTCCTGAAGACAGAACCCAGAGTAACCACTAACCAGGATGACAGTCTGTAACACAGTCAGGAGACCTTTACAAACCGCCCGCCCCCTCGCACACAGACGGGAGAGAGAGATCTCGTCTGGATTGGAAAGATCGAAAATACATCATAGGCGCATTTTGTAGTCTTATTGCATATTAGAAACGGAGTTGGCGAAACTAAAACTGCAATATACTGATGACTTATTTTAATTTTTTAATTGATATATGTTTTTTAACGCATCACATCAACCTTCACATTATATCAAGTTTAAATTAAAGAAGACTTATTCTGCTCATGTTCATATGTGTCAGTTGCATGCTGGGTAACTAAAAACAGCACAACATGAGTAAAACGACTGCTATCAGTTAAATTCAATGGGTGAGTAAGTGTGTTTAACTTCAGTGAACTTTGAAACCCTGTTGACCAACACCACACAGTCTTAACAACACCAGCATATAAACCACAAAGAGGTGCAGAGTCCAACCACAGGAAGCTATCTGAAGCCCCTTTACCACAACATGGCTCCATTCATTTAGACGTATGTACAAAACAGGCTTTTTTTTCAAAGTAAAAGCCCCATAGAGTAACTGTTTTGTTACAGGAAACATAGTTTTAGGCTTGCTTTTCAAAATAAAGGCCCCGTAGAGTAACTGTTTGTTCCAGGAAGCTCTAGTTGAGGCTTGCTTTTCAAAACAAAAGCTTCATACATTAACAGTATAGTTACTGGAAGCTTAAATTGAGGATTGCTTTTCAAAATAAAAGCCCCATGCAGTAACTGTTTTGTTATAGGAAACTTGGGTTTAGGCTTGTTTTTCAATATAAAAGCCCCATAAAGTAACTTTATAATTACAGGAAACATAGTTTTAGGCTTGCTTTTCAAAATAAAGGCCCTGTAGAGTAACTGTTTGTTACAGGAAGCTCTAGTTGAGGCTTGCTTTTCAAAACAAAAGCTTCATACATTAACAGTATAGTTACTGGAAGCTTAAATTGAGGATTGCTTTTCAAAATAAAAGCCCCATGCAGTAACAGTATAGTTACAGGAAGCTTAGGTTCATGCTCCTTTTTCAAAATAAAAGCCCAATACAATAACTGTATCGTTAGAAATCGTAAACAGACTCCACAGAAGAAGTGAGTCAATTTTAAGGTCAATTTTTAATTATTTCTCAAACCCTTATCATGCAATAAAAACAAAAGACTTTCCCAATGCAGGTTTTGTCAGAGAAGTGTTGCTAAACTGTCTGGTACATAGTCATGCAATTGTAAAGTATCTGCAGTACATTACAGTGTTTGTTAATCCCCTCCCTGTAACCATTTATATGAAAGAGTTTCAACATTTACCATCAAGCCAAACCCTAAAGATGACACCTCAGTGAGATTAGAGGTGAGAAACCGTCTGGTACTGTTTAAAGAGAGCTCAGTTTCTGTTCTGTTTTTGGTGTGAATGTGTCATTACATACTGATATACACCTAAACATCAGCAGGAGAGGACTCTTTAAAGTAGAGACACTACATACTGATATACACCTAAACATCAGCAGGAGAGGACTCTTTAAAGTAGAGACACTACATACTGATATCCACCTGAACATCAACAGGAGAGGACTCGTTAAAGTAGAGACACTACATACTGATATACACCTGAACATCAGCAGGAGAGGACTCTTTAAAGTAGAGACACTACATACTGATATACACCTGAACATCAACAGGAGAGGACTCGTTAAAGTAGAGACACTACATACTGATATACACCTGAACATCAACAGGAGAGGACTCTTTAAAGTAGAGACACTACATACTGATATACACCTGAACAGCAGCAGGAGAGGACTCTTTAAAGTAGAGACACTACATACTGATATACACCTGAATATCAGCAGGAGAGGACTCTTTAAAGTAGAGACACTACATACTGATATACACCTGAACAGCAGCAGGAGAGGACTCTTTAAAGTAGAGACACTACATACTGATATACACCTGAACATCAGCAGGAGAGGACTCTTTAAAGTAGAGACACTACATACTGATATACACCTGAACATCAGCAGGAGAGGACTCTTTAAAGTAGAGACACTACATACTGATATACACCTGAAAATCAACAGGAGAGGACTCTTTAAAGTAGAGACACTACATACTGATATACACCTAAACATCAGCAGGAGAGGACTCTTTAAAGTAGAGACACTACATACTGATATACACCTAAACATCAGCAGGAGAGGACTCTTTAAAGTAGAGACACTACATACTGATATACACCTGAACATCAGCAGGAGAGGACTCTTTAAAGTAGAGACACTACATGCTGATATACACCTGAACATCAGCAGGAGAGGACTCTTTAAAGTAGAGACACTACATACTGATATACACCTGAACATCAGCAGGAGAGGACTCTTTAAAGTAGAGACACTACATACTGATATACACCTGAACATCAGCAGAAGAGGACTCTTTAAAGTAGAGACACTACATACTGATATACACCTGATCATCAGCAGGAGAGGACTCTTTAAAGTAGAGACACTACATACTGATATACACCTGAACATCAGCAGGAGAGGACTCTTTAAAGTAGAGACACTACATACTGATATACACCTGAACATCAGCAGGAAAGGACTCTTTAAAGTAGAGACACTACATACTGATATACACCTGATCATCAGCAGGAGAGGACTCTTTAAAGTAGAGACACTACATACTGATATACACCTGAACATCAGCAGGAGAGGACTCTTTAAAGTAGAGACACTACATACTGATATACACCTGAACATCAGCAGGAGAGGACTCTTTAAAGTAGAGACACTACATACTGATATCCACCTGAACATCAACAGGAGAGGACTCTTTAAAGTAGAGACACTACATACTGATATACACCTGAATATCAGCAGGAGAGGACTCTTTAAAGTAGAGACACTACATACTGATATACACCTGAACATCAACAGGAGAGGACTCTTTAAAGTAGACACACTACATACTGATATACACCTGAACATCAGCAGGAGAGGACTCTTTAAAGTAGAGACACTACATACTGATATACACCTGAACATCAACAGGAGAGGACTCTTTAAAGTAGAGACACTACATACTGATATACACCTAAACATCAGCAGGAGAGGACTCTTTAAAGTAGAGACACTACATACTGATATACACCTGAACATCAGCAGGAGAGGACTCTTTAAAGTAGAGACACTACATGCTGATATACACCTGAACATCAGCAGGAGAGGACTCTTTAAAGTAGAGACACTACATACTGATATACACCTGAACATCAGCAGGAGAGGACTCTTTAAAGTAAAGACACTACATACTGATATACACCTAAACATCAACAGGAGAGGACTCTTTAAAGTAGAGACACTACATACTGATATACACCTGATCATCAGCAGGAGAGGACTCTTTAAAGTAGAGACACTACATACTGATATACACCTGAACATCAGCAGGAGAGGACTCTTTAAAGTAGAGACACTACATACTGATATACACCTGAACATCAGCAGGAGAGGACTCTTTAAAGTAGAGACACTACATACTGATATACACCTGAACATCAGCAGGAGAGGACTCTTTAAAGTAGAGACACGACATACTGATATCCACCTGATCATCAGCAGGAGAGGACTCTTTAAAGTAGAGACACTACATACTGATATACACCTGATCATCAGCAGGAGAGGACTCTTTAAAGTAGAGACACTACATACTGATATACACCTGAACATCAGCAGGAGAGGACTCTTTAAAGTAGAGACACTACATACTGATATACACCTGAACATCAGCAGGAGAGGACTCTTTAAAGTAGAGACACTACATACTGATATACACCTGAACATCAACAGGAGAGGACTCTTTAAAGTAGAGACACTACATACTGATATACACCTGAACATCAGCAGGAGAGGACTCTTTAAAGTAGAGACACTACATACTGATATACACCTGAACATCAGCAGGAGAGGACTCTTTAAAGTAGAGACACTACATACTGATATACACCTGAACATCAGCAGGAGAGGACTCTTTAAAGTAGAGACACTACATACTGATATACACCTGAACATCAGCAGGAGAGGACTCTTTAAAGTAGAGACACTACATACTGATATACACCTGAACATCAGCAGGAGAGGACTCTTTAAAGTAGAGACACTACATACTGATATACACCTGAACATCAACAGGAGAGGACTCTTTAAAGTAGAGACACTACATACTGATATACACCTGAACATCAGCAGGAGAGGACTCTTTAAAGTAGAGACACTACATACTGATACACACCTGCACATCAGCAGGAGAGGACTCTTTAAAGTAGATATAGTGGGTTTTCTGCCTCTCACTGTTTGTTAATGTTATAATGATGCAGTAAGGATATAAAATGTGTGTTTCTAATAGATGCCTTCATCAGATTCCTGTGATGTGAGAGAGTGTGAATCACGACGGGTGAGACAGACGTGAGGAGGCCGGAGGCGAGGACAGTCTGTTGACATACGAAAACAAATGCATTCTGGGAAACGAGATCTCTGAGGCCGTTTTCCATTTATTACATTTTTTTTTTTTTTTAAACCACCACGCCATCCTCTCCATTTTCTCCCTCCCTTTCTCCAATTCTCACCACCCTATTTTATTCCTCCTTTAATCAATTTCATTTCTCCCCGGCCGACGAGCAAATGCAGCAGTTCTACTGGTCGGGGTTTCCATGGCAACGCGCAGTTGCTAGGCAACCCGCAACTCTCCATCATCCATTCCAGAAGTCTGACAGATGGGAGAGAGGGAGAGGGCGCCGGGGCGAGAGAAAGAGAGAGAGAGAGAGAGAGAGAGAGAGAGAGAGAGAGAGAGAGAGAGAGAGAGAGAGAGAGGATGTTAGGTGAAGAATGAAGAAGAAGAATGAAGACGAAGAGAGAAAGAGGGGGAAGGAGAATAAGAATAAGAAGCAAAGATGACCGACAGATGTAACCAGAGGCGGAGCTGTGACATGATGCAATCTTCGTAGTTACATCCAAAATGAATATCATGTTTCCAGTAGGGTTGGTCTGTTCGTCAGCAGCATTGTGGAGAGAAACTACTGACACCATTTTTATAAAACTTGGTGAAAGTGTGTAGCAATGATCCAAATGACAGAGCGGGAAAAAACGCCCTTTTTTTTTTTTACTTTCAACAATACTGCGCATTTTTCCAGATGCCCTTTTAGCCAACTAATATTATGAGGCTCTTTTAAATATACGTCATCAAATGTCTGGACCCGGACCAAGTAACGGTCACATCTGGGCCTGTGACCAATTTCTAAAAATAAGTGAACTTCCCGGAGGCGAGAAACTAGTTTCAAAATGCAGGCATGTCCAAAGAAATTGCTAAAATGTCCAAAACACAAACAAACAATGAGCTGAAAGAAACCTTTTCACAGTCAGTGATAATAAAAATGCCTAAAATGAGAACTATTAGGATGCAAATTAGTGCAGGTTTAATGATTTAAAATGCCGCAGAATCCACTACTTCAGAACTAAGCAAGTACCCTTCATGGTCATACATGTAGAAGTAGTATTGAAACCTATTTAAAATCAAGCACCCTCCAAAGGAAACAAAGTCAGTAAATCACATCACAGAACTGGCTCTGATTGAGAAGTCATGTACTTATTTTTTTAAAGTATTCAAGGTGAAGTGGTGGCCAGTTGGCCGGCTAAATTTAGAGCGTACAGAATGTGAATTATATAATGGCCATTCTGCCAGACCCTGGTTTTTTTGTCTGGCTTTTCAAAAAGACCGGCCATGTAAATGATGTTTGGAAAAAAGTGGATCCTACTTGTATTAAGATTTAAAAAAGACACTAACCCCTTTTAAGGATTTAGAGTTCATGGCAACGTGAAAGACTTCAGAGGAGGCTCTTCCAGGGCATATATAAATAAAGTCAACACTAAAGGAAACAGCAGAAGAAGACAGACAGGAAGTAAACACTAAAGGGAACATCAGAAGAAGACAGAGGAGGAAGTAAACACTAAAGGGAACAGATGGGAAGTAAACACTAAAGGGAACATCAGAAGAAGACAGACAGGAAGTAAACACTAAAGGGAACATCAGAAGAAGACAGACAGGAAGTAAACACTAAAGGGGAGAGCAGAAGAAGACAGAGGAGGAAGTAAACACTAAAGGGAACAGCAGAAGAAGACAGGAGGAAGTAAACACTAAAGGGAACAGCAGAAGAAGACAGACAGGAAGTAAACACTAAAGGGAACAGTAGAAGAAGAAAGATGGGAAGTAAACACTAAAGGGAACAGCAGAAGAAGACAGATAGGAAGTAAACACTAAAGGGAACAGCAGAAGAAGACAGAGGAGGAAGTAAACACTAAAGGGAACAGCAGAAGAAGACAGACAGGAAGTAAACACTAAAGGGAACAGCAGAAGAAGACAGACAGACAGGAAGTAAACACTAAAGGGAACAGTAGAAGAAGACAGACAGGAAGTAAACACTAAAGGGAACAGCAGAAGAAGAAAGATGGGAAGTAAACACTAAAGGGAACAGCAGAAGAAGACAGACAGAAAGTAAACACTAAAGGGAACAGTAGAAGAAGACAGACAGGAAGTAAACACTAAAGGGGAGAGCAGAAGAAGACAGAGGAGGAAGTAAACACTAAAGGGAACAGCAGAAGAAGAAAGATGGGAAGTAAACACTAAAGGGAACAGTAGAAGAAGAAAGATGGGAAGTCAACACTAAAGGGAACAGACAGGAAGTAAACACTAAAGGGAACAGCAGAAGAAGACAGACAGGAAGTAAACACTACAGGGAACAGCAGAAGAAGACAGACAGGATTATCCCGTACTTATTGAAATATAACTCACAAATAAGTCGATTTCTGATCAAATCCATATCGTCCAATCCTACTCTCTCCCTCCTTTGTCCGACATATTCTAATCGAACTCTCCTCCTCGTTAACGTATTCAAAAGTACATTTTATTGTTGCTCTCCTCGCTAAATAACGCTCTATTTCCCACTGCATCTGCGCCCTGCAGGTAAAACATTCCTGCAGCTCTGCAGTGATTTCTCTCTGACCTTGGTTGTCATGACAGTCTCTTCGTGCTCAAGGACAAAACATTAGTGTTAAGAGTGCCGAATTCAAAAGCAAACTCAAAAGCAGCACGGCTTTATGAAACTGATAAATCACCGTCCAACTCTGAGGCTGAAACTCAGAGAGTCGAACACAGACATGTTTCACGAAAACACCAGGAGAGGATTTATTGTGAAGAAGATCCAATGCACCTGGGACGATGTATCCTTGTTCATATCCATATATGTCCACACTTTGTGCCAGAATTACTTTACATATGTTGGGTATAGCACAATCAGTTATGTTTCTAGGGGAAGAAATGGAGGTTGGAGTGTTGAGTAGTCACATTTTTGACCTAAACATCAAGCCAAATGAAGCCAGAGACAGTTCAATAAAACAGCTTTGTTGAAGCATGACTGTTTCGTCTGTATCAAAAGCAATTCTGCAGCATTAAGACTCAGTTGAAGGGCTTAACAATTATGGAGGCAGGCTGATTATTAAAGCGTGAATGACTCTTTGTTGTGACAGGACAGATTATCTTGGAGAATGTTATGCAAATGAAACGCCTTCTATTAAATGAAATGTGTTTTCAGGCGAGGGTCTGTCTCTAAAGATGATGTTGAGATTCCTTACTTTGACGGTAATCTTAAACATTTCAATCAATACCGTATTTGAAGCTTGTTGGTTGTTGCTATAAATTGTTCATAAAGCAACAGGTGGTTTTAGTAACTGTTTGATTTGTTGAAAACGTAACATGGATTCCTCTCTGGTGACACGCTGTTGGACAGCTATCTCTTCTCTCATGCAAAACCAAATATTTGCCAGTCAAATGCATTCAGCACATGAGCTTTTTTTATCCAGCCTTGTACTATTTCTCCGTACGGTTCCGACCAATGAAAACACTCAGTTAATAAGCCATGCACGAAGAGCATTATGGCACAGAGGGATTTAAAACGTAGATGTTTTCACACCACTGAGTGTTTCAGGTAAAACATGTGGGCTGTAATTAGAGTTCAGATTGTGTGGGATGGCTTTTATGCAAGTGCGCTGACCTGTAGTGTAAAACTATTTGTATGTATGGTAAATGTATTACGTTTATATAGTGATTTCTACTCTTCGCAAGCATTCACAACTCACACAAGCTGCCACCTGCTCATCAGGAGAGAGTAACAGTCACACAGTAACACAGCGATGGTCAAAAGCATCAGGAGCAATGTGGGGTTCAGTAAGGAAGGTAAGCAAGGAAACTTCTGACATATTGAACTCAGGAACCAACCCCTTTGATTGGTGAATACCGCCCTATCAATAGGCGCTTTCACACACGAGTATTTTTCCCAGGAATATTTTCGATAGTTCCTGGGATTTTGCGTTCACACCAAAAAGATCTGGAACTAGAACTTTTTTTCGGGAACCTTTTCACCCCTTTATAGTCCCTGCTAGAGAGGTGGTACTTTCCTGGGGAGAAAAAGGTTCCAATTTCTGATTGGCTGGGGGAATTGCAAACCACGCCCCGTAAAACTCAGAAAAGTTTTGTGAAGCCGCCATTTTATTTGCTTGCATTAGCATTATTAGCATTAGCATTCACCCAGCGTACCAACGGAGAGAGACTAACTTATGGCAACACAAAATAAAACATGGGAGCGGTGGAGATGAGGAGGTGTCAGCGTTCTGGCGATTTACTCGGAAGTCCCAACTCCGGGGACTTCGGGTGGCAGTATACGCCGTGAAGTGGTTTGCGGCCTGCCAGTAAACCCAAAGCAGAAGAAGAAGAAGTGACGTCAGCGGATTCATTTGCGTAATCCTTCCTCTGGGACGCGATCTCCTAGATATTTCAGGAACTAAGGTCCGGGAACTATTCCTGGGAAAAGTACTTGGTGTGAAAGCGCCTATTGGCTAAGCCTCCGCCTTTATATCGTTTGCTCTGTTGTCCGTCTCATGTTATGCTCCAACACTTTAAAACCCAAGCTCTCTTGTTCTATTGCCCATTGCTGGTTAAAGTGAAGAGGGTTATCCTATAGATGTAAAAAATATAATTAGATCAGCTTTGGATAGCGTTCATTCCTGTGGAAATTGCTAGAAGGCATCAATTAAAACTCTTCAGTACAAAAATACCCAGATTGTCTGCATTCATTGGCCCGTCGAGCATGCACACTTTTCCCTTAGAGCCCGCCTCATTATGAAACCCCCGCGTCCCAGATGCTATTTAACATCTGGTCTCAACTTAGCCCAACAAACAGAGGAAGAGAAATACCTCTGAATTCAGCTATTAGCTAACTTTCCAGATCTAGTGATTCAAATAAGGGCTTTTTAAGTATTCACACTGGGAAGTTGGTTTGCATGAAAACACATTAAAGCCTGGTTTATAGACTTCTTATTCCCAATGCAAATCAATGGAAAAGAGTATTTTTAAGCCCCTTGTCCTCATGTGACTGACACAGAAGTTACAGTACCACTAGATGGCAGTGGCACTAATTGAGTGCTTAGGTTCACTGACGCTATTTAACGCCAGGTCTCAACTTAGCTTCACAAACAGAGGAGGGAAAATACCTCTGAATTCAGCTATTAGCTAACTTTACAACCAATAGAGTATTCAGACTGGAACGTTGGTTTGCATCAAAACACATGATAGCCTGGTTTATAGACTTCTTATTCCCAATGTATGTCAATGAAAAAAGGTAGTTTTTGGGCCCCTTGTCCTCATGTGACTGACACAGAAGTTATAGTACCACTGAGACGCACTTATTGGATGCGTAGGTTCACTTAAGGTGACCCAGCTTAGCTTTTCATTCAGTAACTAGCTGCTGCAGTAAATGTTGGGGAAACACTGCAGTGTGCATGTAAACACTGTCAGTGATGGGGGAGAGATCCTGCTGAAAGGTCAGGGCAAAATCATCTAAATCCTGGTTTATACGAGACAGAATAAAGTGCTCTGCTCTCCGTAACAAAGCGTCCACATTAGAGGACCTTTATTCAGCGGGGGACAGTTAATCACCTGGAATGTAAAATGTCCCAGAAGCACTTTGGCCTGGTATCAAGTGTTTGCTGTGAGTCGAGCTAACGAAGCTAATGAGAGCCGGACTAATGACCTGAAACAGAGGAAGGAGAGAGAGAGAGAGACAGATCTGAGAGGATAAGCAGGGCAGCATGTCATCTCAATAAACCTCACCCAGGAAGCATACGAGCAGAAACGTCCAAAAATCACGGGTTCCAGGTTGACGGATATGAAGATTTTAACACTTTTGAAAGACCTGAGACTCTTTTATTTTAGACTTTAATATGCTAGACTGGTCAGTGGAGAGAAACATTAGATATAACAGTGATCAATAGAATAATCCCCACTAGAAAAAGCTTTAATCAGGATGTTAACGTGGTCATTTCTGGGATTATGAGGTGAAATGTTGATTTGTTTTTGGGTTCATTTCACAAATGACATTATACTGAAGGAAAGACAGTCAGTTTATAGTTCAAATTTAACCATTTTCAATATTTGTTGTTATTGAAATAAACCACATAGTACACTACCACCAGAAAAATGATTCAGCTCCTGATTTAAAAAAGTACTGAACAGTTTATTTAGCTTGTATATTTAGAATTAGATTCCAGTTTTGTCTGCGTAGGACTGATTCAGACGTGTGTGTTTGAAACACTTCCAATAACGCTGGAGCCAAAGTCCAAATGTCAACAATTATTGAATAAAAGATTAAGATTAACATTTCCAAAATTGTGAAATATTCGGCTTTAATCAATGTCTGCTGGTATTTAGCTTTTTCAAAAAACAAAATGTCCACTGCAGGGAGCAGCAGCTTTCTAACAGCACGGACAAATTACATTTACAGAACCACAATAACACAAAATCATTAAAGTGGACCTATCATGCTATATTTGAATAATATAGTGTAGGACCATACCTATATAAGGCATATTTATACTTTTTTTTTTTTCAAAATACCAAACAGATCATGCATTTTAGCCATGCCTCATTTTGCTCAATTTGACAATTTTTTAGCTCTGTTTTAGCAAGGGCAGATTCAGTGAGAACAGCACCACCTACTGGCCTGGCATATGTACTACAGCGTCTCCAGCGCTTTAGAATGGCAATGGCCGTGGCTGTCTAAAGTCTAAAATTAGTCTCAATAATCGCAATAACTTATTATTTAAGCCTTACTAATAGTCATGTGCCCAAAAACTAATCGCCAATGTGTTCGTGCAGCCCTGGATATGACAAAGTGAGACTCAATGTATTTCAGCACCCGTTTGTGTGTCTATGCAGCTGTCTGATGATCATATGGAGTCTTTCTAATGTCCCGAATCATATCACAAGTCTAATTAGTTATTATTTACTAATCGTGACGCTTTACTAACAGTCATGTGCACAGACTAAGAGCAGAATTCAGAAGTCAGATGTGCCGACAGTGAACTCAAAGTGAGTTTTATTGCAATAGACTCGTGCAGTTTGAGTTGTAGTTAGAGCAATATTTGGTAAAGGCGAAATATCTGAAAGTATCCGTCAAAATAATCCGTTATTTTTTCACGCAGCCCTGGATATAACAATTTACTTTTGCATATGTTTCTATGCAGCTGTCTGATGATCATATGGAGTCTTTCTAATGTCACGAATCATATCACAAGTCTAAAATGAGTTATTTACTAATCATGCAGGCGTACTCACACTAAGAGCAGAATAGAGGAAGTCAGAAAGGGGACAGATATCACCTGACAAGTGTTAAAAAAATGTTTTAAATGGTTGGGTTTTAAACTGGTTTCCATTAAGCATGGATGCAGGTTAATCACAATTCTAGTTTCAGTGCAATAGACTCGTGCAGTTTGAGTCGTAGTAAGTGCAATATTGGCAATTAGTTATTATTTACTAATCGTGCCGCCTTACTAACAGTCATGTGCGCACACTGAGAGCAGAATAGAGGAAGTCAGATGTGCTGATAGTGAACTCAGAGCGGTGCGTAGCTGCAGACGAAGGGAAGCAGCAGAATTAACGCAGAGTCTTTCCACGGGGGAGAAGCTGGACGGTGAGTAAAGATTCAGAAGTCCCTCGGTACCTCCCCTGCTACGACACAAATATACTGGCTGAGAGCCGACAGACCGCAGTGGAAACACAGCAGAAGAGGAGGAAGCAGGAAACACGACAACAACGAGAGATGGAAGAAGTACACACATCCTTTACTCAAGTAGAAGTACAGATACTCGTGTTTAAAAATACTCTGGTGAAAGTAGAAGTACTGACTAAACTTCTTTACTCAAGTGAAAGTAAAGAGGCTTTGAAATGTACTTTAAATAGTCTCCATGCTTATATTTGTATTGTATAAAGGACATACTCCACACATATGGAGACAGTTAAGCATGTGTCCAAAATATTTTTAAATGTTTTTACAGAACAAGGCCATGGAATTTCAGATTGAGAAATATCCTTGTGTACATACCCAAAACCCCACCCGAGGGTTAAAGTGAAACACAGGTGATGTTATTGAGCCGTTGCATGATAGTGTGTCCTTCACACACAGTGTAAAGTTGTTAGTGCTTAGTTAAGGCCGTGTGTCATCATCCTGTGTGACGGTGAAACTGAACGCCTCACTAATTGAGTTCGCTGCTCCTCATTAGACGTTCACTCAAGAATCCGGGTTGCGACACATTGACGCTCGAAAAGATAATCCAAGGGCCGTCAAACACGAGACACTGAGGACGAGCTGAGGATCAAACTAAAGACAACAGCAGGACGTTTGACTGATTAGCACCAGAGAGGGCAAGAGTACACGCATCCTTTACTCAAGTAGAAGTACTCGTGTTTAAAAATACTCTGGTGAAAGTAGAAGTACTGACTAAACTTCTTTACTCAAGTCAAAGTAAAGAGGCTTTGAAATGTACTTCAGTAAAAAGTACCCATAACTAGCAGCTGTTTTAAAGAGTACCTGACCTCCCTTTATATTAATAGAACAATAATGTCATTGTTAGCTAATGAATGTTTCCATGCTGAACAACGGCAACATGACAACGTTTTCATTGGTCCCTCTTCTTTAGAGAAGACCAGGAAATGATGGATACACGGATCGTGTTCAAATCAATAGGCACGCAATGACTCTAAATAATAATGATCACGCCACCAAACACACATTCAAACTAAAGGAACCAGCCTGTTTGGGAAATGTGAGAAGTAGAAAGTACAGGTATTTGGGTTCAACATGTAAGAAGTAGAAAGTACAGGTATTTGTGTTCAAAATGTAAGAAGTAGAAAGTACAGGTATTTGTGTTCAACATGTGAGAAGTAGAAAGTACAGGTATTTGTGTTCAACATGTAAGAAGTAGAAAGTACAGGTATTTGAGTTCAACATGTAAGAAGTAGAAAGTACAGGTATTTGAGTTCAACATGTAAGAAGTAGAAAGTACAGGTATTTGGGTTCAACATGTAAGAAGTAGAAAGTACAGGTATTTGAGTTCAACATGTAAGAAGTAGAAAGTACAGGTATTTGGGTTCAACATGTAAGAAGTAGAAAGTACAGGTATTTGTGTTCAACATGTAAGAAGTAGAAAGTACAGGTATTTGGGTTCAACATGTAAGAAGTAGAAAGTACAGGTATTTGTGTTCAACATGTAAGAAGTAGAAAGTCATCGTAAAATAAGTAGTGGAGAAAAGTACTGATACCGATACTTAAGTACATTACATGTCATTTGACCAAGTACAGTAACGAAGTATTTGTACTCCCCTACTTCCCACCTCTCACACAAACAAGAACTCTGCAGAGTCCACAGGTTGTTCTGCTGCAGAAAGAGATTTGTGAGACCGCACCGATGCTCGTAAAAACGCCTCAGAAACAACAAGAGAAGCTTTTTTATAAAGGCCCTATCAATTGTATCAAGACAAAATGGGGACAAGTGCAATATCTAAATAACAGGAAGTGCTATGTGGTTAAAGGTTAAACATATGTGAAAGAAAGAATGACGTACGGTTGAGCTGCTCGGCTGTTTGTTTGGTACAGATGCTCAAAGTACTGTTCAAAGATAGCGTGAATAATGAAGCAAACATGAATATTTCATCATCAATCTTTGTTAACCCTGTCGAAATAATCCCAATTAGACCTTTTTTTCAAAGCCATCAGCCCTTACAACTTTTGATCAATTGTAAATCCACCATCAAATATTCATCATAAACGTTGAAAATAACAAGAAATGTAATTAAATGTGTATTTTTTATGCAGAGAAAGCAGAAACATAGCATTTGAGATGAATATGAATAGATTTCATGTAGCTGAGACATCAGAGAAAAAGCTATATCTACATTTAACTACAAAGGAACACGGCTAGCTCGTGACTGTTGAGCAATGTATATACTGCACATATATATAATGCACATTTATGCATGTACTACATTCCTGTTTACTGGTTCTACAGCAGTATATTATTCCATTTTTTACATTCAAATTAGGGCTGTGCGATTATGGCAAAAATCATAATCACGATTATTTTGGTCAATAATTGATATCACGATTATTAAATACGATTATTCATTGACTTTGTTTAAAAGTTCAATAAATGGATTTTTTCAAATACAAATAATAATTTGAACAGTATCTTTTTAACTGTTGATTTCCCTGAACGTATAATTCAACTGAAAAACCAATACAAAAATGAATTAAATAAATGATGCATTTATATTTACATTTAAATAAATAATATCAAATAATAATAAATACCAATAAACAAGATCAACAAATATTTTGGAGCGCACTTCAACAAGCTACTAAACATATATAAATATGATAAATAAAAATACATTAGATCAGCGGTTTTCAAAGTGTGAGGCGCGCCTCCCCTGGGGGGCGCCAGAGAGCTTCAGGGGAGGCGCAGCGTGAGAAAAAAATAAAGAGAAACAATGAAATCTAGCTCGTTAACTTCAGCTAACTTTATGCGAGCGGCAACATGGATCGATTTTTAGTGAAGTTACCTAAAGTGAGAGAGGAGACAGCGTCTGGCCACCCCAGTTGGCAGCTTTGTTTTGAAATAAAAGTTGTGGCTCATCGGACATTTATCAGAGAAAATCCCTGATGTCCGAGTGCAAGTGAATGCAGCACAAGACGCGAGCCTTGTAACCCTGGCGCGAGCGAGGAAATGTGATTGGCGGCGATTTCATTTGAACGGGCGGCAGAAAACGAGAAGCATTCGGACCCAAGTACACGGAAGGAATAAGGTATTTGCGGTCTACAATGACAGAGAAGAGACTGTCAAGTTTGGCTGTGCTCAGCATTGAATCAAAACGCACTAAAGCTTTGGATGTTAATACGTTTGTGAGGCGTTTTGCTGAACAAGATGGTAATCGCCGCATTCAGCTGTAATAGGCATGCCAACTTGATGCTCTGCTCACGGATGACTCGAGCATTAAAAACTGTTAAGATGATGACCTTACGTGTGTACATATATTTTTTTCTTTGTGGGGCTCTGCCCTGAGAAAGTCAAATAAGATGGTGTGTAAAACTACACTGCCCAGACAAAAATAAGTAACCACTTTGATTTAACTAGGCCAGTAGGTAAGGGCATTCCACTGGATAATAATACCCCTGCATTATAGCAACAACAATAATAATAATAATAATAATAGCAATAATAATTGGGAGGGGGGGCGCGGCTGTTCTTATATTCTCTGAGGGGAGGCTCACCTTCCCACACTTTGAAAACCCCTGCATTAGATCAAATATGTTGCACGGTCACAACCTAGCAAAGCAAAATAATCGTTTTTTTCGATTATGTTGTTTTCGTAATTGTGGCAGGCCAAAATCGTAATTGCGATTAAAATACGATTAATTGCACAGCCCTAATTCAAATGTTTAATTGCATGATGTTCCTATCCAATAAGTCCAATGTTTACACATGAGCTTCCTTGTAATTGACGATGAATAGCCTAATCTTGATCTGAGAAGTGACCGTTGTCAGAGAGCTAACGGCGGCTAACCGTGAAGCAGGCAGCAGGCAGGTTTCCTTTTGGAGAGTTATTTATGGTTTAATGTTAATTAGCTGCAGCTGATATAATCTGCCGCTGGCCATGATCGACTTTCAAACCGGAGAGAAGCAACGGTCAAGTGTCGGAAAAGATGCTCGTCACCTGAACGTTCTGCACACGGCCTATAAAGCTAAACCACACGCACTCATGCTAGCATCTCCGGGAGAAAACACAGAACTGCTCACATCCAGGTATTTAGAGAAAGTCAACGGTCAAAATAAGTGTGATTGGTCATGATGTGCACAAACAGGGGATTTGACCCCTGTAATAACACAGAAATAATCATAAGAGCTGAGAACAAGGACACAGGACTATTGTGTAAATACATTTGTGTAAAAACAGGACGATATCGGAGTCTAAAAGCACCAATGGACATCAAGATAATATCCATAACATGTCAAAATGTGGACATGTTGAGGTTAAATAAATAACCAACATTCATCCTGAAGGGAACATGAATGCCTGGAGCTAATTGCATGGAAACTCATCCAAAAGTGTGATGAATTCTCTTACTAAAAAAACACACTTGACAACCTGTTAGTGCTAGAGGAAAAGGGTGAGAAAAGGGTTCAGAGGGGGACCGAAGTCAGCAGGATTCATCCTCTGGGGATCATGAATGCCTGGAGCAAATGCAAGGAAACTCATCCAAAAGTTGTTGAATTATATGACTAAAAGACACACTTGACAACTTCATTATGTTGCTTGAGGAAAAGGGTTAGAAAAGGGTCACCAAAGACAGAAGGATTCATCCTCTGGGGAACACGAATTCCTGAAGAAAACTGCAAGGCAACTTATCCAAAATTATTGTTTAATTATCTTACTCAGAAGCACAATTGTCAGCCTGTTAGTGCTAGAGTAAGAAAGGGTGAGAAAAGGGTTCAGAGGGGGACCAAAGACCGAAGGATTCATCCTCTGGGGATCATGAATGTCTACAGAAAGTGCATGGAAACTCTGCCAGTAGTGGTTGAATTACTCAAAAACAAAACCCACACATGTCAACCCCCTGGTGCTACAGGAAACGTCAGAGGGTCACCAAAGTCACTAGGATTCATCCTCTGGGGATCATGAATGCCTAAATCAAATTGCATGGAAACTCATCCAAAAGTTGTTCAATTATCTTAATCAAAACCACACATGACAACTTCATCATGACACAAGAGGAAAAGTCAGAGGGTCCCCAAAGTCAGAGGGGTCTGGGGATCATGAATGTCGGCACGAAAATGAGTGCCAACCCATGAAGTAGATGTTGATATATATCAGTGTATTAAATACAAACTTTGAATAGACTAAATGTGTTATTAAGCTCTGAGAAGAAGCCGGTGGGACTTGAGAAAGTGGTCGCATGTCTTCAGCAGCTGAAACTGATTTGAACCATCATTTATTTTATTTGCTAATTCTATAACGAGGTCTTCAGGCTTCATTTGGTGTCCTTTAATGCAACAATAAAGCGGAGACTTACCAATTTTCTGGTTGAAGATCTTGTCGAACGTCAGCTCGTCTCTCTCCTCCAGGTACTTCTGCATCACACTGCGAATACTGTGAACACAGAGGAGAGAAAACGTGGATTAATGAACACATAATCTTCATATATAAGAGTCAGAATGTGTCCCACAGCGATGGAAGTTTACAGTGTTACACTATAAGTGGTATAGCAGGTAAGCAATAATAATAAAGAAAAGCACCACATAAGTCATAAGAATAAGTGAACAACCATAGCTAAGAAATGAGTAGCAGGCAGCAGTTTAAAAGAAGTGACGTAACTAACATATTAAAGAATTGAGAGCTTAACAAATGCCTGCTTTTACATAACGCACAGCTCAATTACAAATATGTTTACTATATTGCACATTGCAGGTTTATTGCAGATTAAGCGTCTTTGAGTTACGAGAAAAGCGCTATATAAGTGTCACGTATTATTATTGCAACCGTCTGAATCAGAATGAGGTTTATCAACAGGTAGGTTGAAACTAGGGCTGTGCGATTATGGCAAAAATCATAATCACAATTATTTTGGTCAATAATTGATATCACGATTATTAAAAACGATTATTCATTTACTTTGAAATCATCCATTTATTGAAAAAAAAAAATGTGAACAGTATGTTTTTAACAGTTGATTACCCTGAACTTTAAGTATAATTCAACTGAAAAACCAAAAAAAAAAAAAATTACATTTTATTTATTTTTTTAAATAAAAAAAAATTACATTTTATTTTTTTTTAAATAAAAATAATAATCGTTTTATTTCGATTACGTTGTTTTCGTAATCGTTGCAAGCCAAAATCGTAATCGAGATTAAAATATGATTAATTGCACAGCCCTAGTTGACACGTACGAGGAATTTGACTTGGTGTCGTGGTGGGGGGATGGTCGGAGGTTGAATGCAGTGTTGAACAGGTGGGTTTTGAGTGGCATAGAGTCTATGATGTGGCTGAGGTGAAGTGTGCTATAGTGTAATAAACAGCTGATCTGAGACATCCTCCTCCAGATCCCAGCCTTATTTTGGGACTCTCCCTGCCACCTGTCCCCTGAAACTGAACTGTGGGAAGAGAGGGACACATGGGAGGCAGCGGGGGGACCTGGAGAGAAACATGCTGCCCTGGGAACGGGTGTTAATGAGAGGAGAGCTGGGAGGATGAATCAATTAGCAACCCCCCCCCCCCCCCCACGGGCCCATTAACACCACAGCACCTCCTGCAGGGTTCACCTCCCGATGGTGCTAGTTGTGTCCCAGAAGCATCACAATCATGAAGAAGCTGCCACGATCACGTCCAAATAAAACGTTGAAGACTAGAGAAGCTCAGTGGACATTTTTTAAACGACAGCTAAAGACAACCCCCCCCCACTTTAAAGGTCCCCTATCATACTGTTCTTCATCAATATATCACAGGTCTCAGATATATACAGGAGAGAGAGAAATCATTAGTCCGGCAGTGGCTCAGTCGGTAGGGGCTTGGACTGTGAGCCGTAGGGTCGACGGTTCAAGTCCCCGAACAGACCTAAAATATGGAGTGTGGACTGCTACTTGGAGAGGTCCCAGTTCACCTCCTGGGCCCTGCCGTGGTGCCCTTGAGCAAGGCACCGGACAACCCCCCTTCCCCCCCCATTCCCATTGTTCCCTGGGCGCTGTACAATAGCTGCCCACTTCTCCTGGTGCTAGACTCCTGGTGCTAGACTCCTGGTGCTAGACTCCTGGTACTAGACTCCTGGTGCTAGACTCCTGGTGCTAGACTCCTGGTGCTAGACTCCTGGTACTAGACTCCTGGTACTAGACTCCTGGTGCTAGACTCCTGGTACTAGACTCCTGGTGCTAGACTCCTGGTGCTAGACTCCTGGTACTAGACTCCTGGTACTAGACTCCTGGTTCTAGACTCCTGGTTCTAGACTCCTGGTACTAGACTCCTGGTTCTAGACTCCTGGTACTAGGATGGGTTAAAAGCAGAGAACACTGTGTGTGCTATGTGCTCTGCATGTGAGACCATTACAGAGGGTTTCATCCCTCCCAAATCTATTCTATTCTATTATTTATTTGTATTTGTTATTATCACACCTTTGACCTCCTTGTGTCTCCTAACCTGTTGAAATGTTATATGTTGCTGCATGTATCTGTAAAGGTTTTAAAATCTGATCCGAGGGGAATTTCTTGTTTATTTTTAACTTGTAATGTCTGCGTTTTGAGCTGCACGTCATGTATGAAAAGTGCTATATAAATAAAGCTTTATTATTATTATAATTAGTGCAAGGACTCTGATGTCAATAAGTGTTATTTTTTGATGAATATGAATACAAATGGACCATTAGACATGTTCAGACACTGTGCCATTAACTCCCGTTAAAACACAAGAGGGGAAAACAATTGTTCTTTCCATTGACTTAGTTTTTAAAAAGTGACGTCATGTCATTTTGGCAGCTGGCAATCAAGAGAAACAAGCTTACGATGTTATGTAAAGCGCCTTTGAGCATTAGGAAAAGCGCTATAAAAATCCCAAGTGTTATTATTAAAAGCTTCAGGGTGTTTAAGCTCACCATCAACAGGGTACAGAAAACAGAACTAAGTTTCTATTAGTTTACCAATCTACCTAGCCTCAAGCAATGGATGCCTGTGGGATTATTATCTTTATAAATGTAGGCTAATATATAAAACAAGGAGGCATAATTTGACATACGATTGGTAGCATTCAAACTGTAGGTTTTGATACACCAAAGGGTCTTGTTTTTAGGTCAATACATATGTAAATGCTGCTTTACTACTACGTGTATTTATATCCAGCTACAGACGAGCAAAACAGGAAAAGCAAGTGTCACTTTTCTGACACACAGAAAAGCCAAATGAACCCGTTTATTTTAACTCAATGACACTGAAACTAGGGCTGTGCGATTATGGCAAAAATCATAATCACGATTATTTTGGTCAATAATTGATATCACGATTATTAAATACGATTATTCATTGACTTTAAAAAAACATCCATTTATTGAACTTTAAAACAAATACAAATAATCATTTGAACAGTATTTTTTTAACTGTTGATTACCCTGAACGTATAATTCAACTGAAAAACCAATACACAAATAAATGACATATTTAAATAAATAATATCAAAATAATAAATACCAATAAACAAGATCAACAAATATTTTGGAGCGCACTTCCACAAGCTATTAAACATATATAAATATGATAAATACAAATAAATGAGACCAAAATTAATTAGATCAAATATGTTGCACGGTCACAACCGAGCAAAGCAAAATAATAGTTTTTTTCGATTATGTTGTTTTCGTAATTGTGGCAGGCCAAAATCGTAATTGCGATTAAAATACGATTAATCGCACAGCCCTAACTGAAACTATGACTGGAACCTATAACTTGAACCTAAAAAACAACGAGTGATCCGACCAGTACTCCCAGTTGGTTTGCAGATTTGAATAAGAGCATAATTTGACATACGATTAGCCTTTGGTAGCATTCAAACTGTAGGCCATGATACACCAAAGTCAATTAACTCAATGACACTATGACTTCATAATGCTCAAACTAGGAGCCTCAAAACAACGAGTGATCAGACCAGTACACCCAGTTGGTTTGAATATAAGTGGGAAGGAGCGTGAATGCAACATTTTTGAAGTGCAGCGACAGGAACAAGAAGCTAGGAAGTAAACACTTCCTCTTTCTGAGGAGCGGTGTGAATCACCAGCAGCTGACTTTTTATTCTCTGAAGCCTCCACACTTTGGTGACACTTGGTGTGTACGAGTGGAGCCTTATTAGGCGTCAAAAACACATGAGGGGGGGGGGGGGGTGTTTCCAATAGTGTGTGTGTGGTGAGGTTAGATATAGAGGACATCACACACAGGTGCAGAAATGCATTTAATCGTGCATCATGTGTCCTTTTTATAATATCACAAACAGCTCTTACATGTTCATAGCTATTGATGCGTGAAAAGATAACATTTAACTGATATTGCAATTGCGATATGATCCACAATATAAGAGGGAATTATCATTTTTCTTGAACCAATTGGATAATGCACTAGTTTATGTTTTGCAATTTTTATGAAATGTCGATTACTTGTCTAGCCCTAGTCATATCAAAGTGCTTTGTGCCATTCAAGCCCTAAAAAATAACATTTTAAAACCTCAAACCTTAACGATTATTATCATTATCCATTACTATAATGATTATTCTCAAGGCTAATGACCTAGAATTGTAAAAAAATTTCCATTAGTGTTATTAAAAATCAATGATATAATCTTTAAAAGTCTCAAAATGTAAGAATATTGAGTTTAATGTCATGAGAAATTGACAATATATATATTTTGTGGCCTGAAAACTGCATTTTCTGTCGTATCTGCATGAAACACGTTAAATACTCTCTGTTTCAAAGTGCCAGCTGACGTTATTATCACACAGAGACGTTGTTGTGAAGCGTTGACACAGAAGAAGCGTCTCCTCACACCAGCTTCAGCTCCCGGCGGCAGATGACCGAGCTCCTGCTGTGACTCTGACTGACAGAAAGGCTTCTGGCTTCACATATATAAATAATATGTAATTAATATAAATAAATATGGAAATATGACGAAGGGGGCCGAGGAAACTTATAGGAGCGGAGGGAGGGCGGTCACAAGCGTATTTAATGAGAAACAGACGGCAGGATTCCTTTACAGTTCACGGTATTTTAAAGTCTCATTATGTGTGATGAATGAAATATGAAGTTGTCGCACCTAGGTGTCGATAAAGGAGTTTCAAAGAAGTTGCTTTGGGGTTTAGTTGATATAAATAAAGCAGATCATAAACAGGGGTTTTTCTAGAAAGATACAGTTTGAGATAAGATAATATATATCAAACCTGGCGATCGTATACAAGATGTCTCCTGACGTGAACAACAACGTGACAAAACCAACAACATGACGTAAACCACAACGTGACGCAAGCCACAACGTGACGCAAGCCACAACGTGACGCAAGCCACAACGTGACGCAAACCACAACGTGACGCAAACCACAACGTGACGCAAACCACAACGTGACGCAAACCACAACGGCAAACCACAACGTGACGCAAACCACAACGTGACGCAAACCACAACGTGACGCAAACCACAACGTGACGCAAACCACAACGTGACGTAAACCACAACGTGACGTAAACCACAACGTGACGTAAACCACAACGTGACGTAAACCACAACGTGACGCAAACCACAACGTGACGCAAACCACAACGTGACGCAAACCACAACGTGACGCAAACCACAACGTGACGCAAACCACAACGGCAAACCACAACGTGACGCAAACCACAACGTGACGCAAACCACAACGTGACGCAAACCACAACGTGACGCAAACCACAACGTGACGCAAACCACAACGTGACGCAAACCACAACGTGACGTAAACCACAACGTGACGTAAACCACAACGTGACGTAAACCACAACGTGACGTAAACCACAACGTGACGTAAACCACAACGTGACGTAAACCACAACGTGACGTAAACCACAACGTGACGTAAACCACAACGTGACGTAAACCACAACGTGACGTAAACCACAACGTGACGTAAACCACAACGTGACGTAAACCACAACGTGACGTAAACCACAACGTGACGTAAACCACCAATAAAATATTATAATTTTATGAGAAGGGCCATAATGTCTAATAACTACTTTTAAAAATAATAATTAAAGTTTTTGTAATGCAAGTATACTGTGAAGCTGATATTTCTGTACTTTAAGTAGTACTATTTCTACACTGTGTATATTAAAAGGTGTGAATAATGGTGATAATACGGTGATTTGTATTGGTATTTATTATTTTGATATTATTTATTTAAATGTAAATATAAATGTATCATTTAATTTATTTTTGTATTGGTTTTTCAGTTTAATTATACGTTCAGGGTAATCAACAGTTAAAAAGACACTGTTCAAATTATTATTTGTATTTGTTTAAAGTTCAATAAATGGATGTTTTCAAAGTCAATGAATAATCGTATTTAATAATCGTGATATCAATTATTGACCCAAATAATCGTGATTATGATTTTTGCCATAATCGCACAGCCCTACTGTATATTGTAGATGTGTTGCTCATTCAATGCTGCCTGTATTGTCAGTTTTTATAATATGCACCTTGTATTTATTTATATTTTGCACATCTTGCATTTCTGGTTGGATACTAACTGCATTTCATTGGCTTGTACCTGTACTTTGCAAAACGACAATAAAGTTTAATCTAATCTAATCTAAGTACGGAGCTGCAGTTGAGTGGAAAATGTTGCAAAACACACGTGTATATATTATTCATTATATGCTGCACTACTTCTCACTTGGTTAACTTTCAGTACCGCAGTGAAAGGTCAGAGAACATGCAACGTAAGGGGTTTCCAGATTATTTCTCTCTCATTTTCTCTGTTTTCAGCTGTTTTTCCACCATTAAAGTCAGCAGAAAAGCAGCAGTGAGTGAGTGAGTTGGTCATTATCTGCTGATCTGAACCAACACGCTGTTCAACACTACAGGAAGTATGCAGATGTGTAAATATTTAACATATTACCAGGATGTCTGTGGGCATGTAATTGAACGGTGTTGATAACGCCAGCTCTGCCCTGTTCAAATATGCTTTACACTCCACCTGACCTCTGCAATTCTCACAATGTGATAGGACACAATGAGCGGCGTTATGTTTGTCTGGGTGAAGCAAACATGAGCTTATTAAATCCTCCACACATGCACTGACTCTGGAACTCTTTAGACTTTAAACCTGTTTTTCTGGCTGCTGTGGTTTAGAGCAGGGGTTAGCAGGTTTCAAAAGAGACACCTCAGACTGATTGAGCCATTTGAAGACTGGCGCAATTTCTTATTAACTCACGAGGCACTCAAAAGATTAAGAAGTAGTTTTGGTTTCAGTTTTGATGCCTTTATACTTGTTAAGACATCCATTAACCCTAAAATGAGTCAGCATGTTAGCACTTCCTCTTCCTTCTTCAATGTTCTTTTAAATAAGTTGTTGGTGGTTGTTAGCCTGGAACAAGGTCTGTGGTAAAGATAAAATATGTCAGTAAATCCCACACTGGTAAATTTAGGAACAGAAGTTGCTGACAAGTGTTTAAATGAGACGATTCAACATCATCAGGCACAACATTAGCCTCCTTTAGCTTAGCGGTGGTGACGTGAAGTCATGTGACCGTGCTGTAGTTCCTTTATAGCCCAACATTAGCCACCTTTAGCTTAGCGGTGGTGACGTGAAGTCATGTGACCGTGCTGTAGTTCCTTTATAGCCCAACATTAGCCACCTTTAGCTTAGCGGTGGTGACGTGAAGTCATGTGACCGTGCTGTAGTTCCTTTATAGCCCAACATTAGCTTTTTACTTCAGAAATCATAAAGTGGTGTTAATATGTGGATATTATCCTGCTGAACAATTCACTTTTGGGATTTAGCGGTCCTTATTTATTGCTTTGACAGAAACGTCTAATTATCGAATGCTATTACTTTTAAAGAGTCCCTATTCTGCCATTTTCAGGTTCCTATCAGTATGTAGTGTCTCTACTTTAAAGAGTCCTCTCCTGCTGATGTTCAGGTGTATATCAGTATGTAGTGTCTCTACTTTAAAGAGTCCTCTCCTGCTGATGTTCAGGTGTATATCAGTATGTAGTGTCTCTACTTTAAAGAGTCCTCTCCTGCTGATGTTCAGGTGTATATCAGTATGTAGTGTCTCTACTTTAAAGAGTCCTCTCCTGCTGATGTTCAGGTGTATATCAGTATGTAGTGTCTCTACTTTAAAGAGTCCTCTCCTGCTGATGTTCAGGTGTATATCAGTATGTAGTGTCTCTACTTTAAAGAGTCCTCTCCTGCTGATGTCCAGGTGTATATCAGTATGTAGTGTCTCTACTTTAAAGAGTCCTCTCCTGCTGATGTTCAGGTGTATATCAGTATGTAGTGTCTCTACTTTAAAGAGTCCTCTCCTGCTGATGTGCAGGTGTATATCAGTATGTAGTGTCTCTACTTTAAAGAGTCCTCTCCTGCTGATGTTCAGGTGTATATCAGTATGTAGTGTCTCTACTTTAAAGAGTCCTCTCCTGCTGATGTTCAGGTGTATATCAGTATGTAGTGTCTCTACTTTAAAGAGTCCTCTCCTGCTGATGTTCAGGTGTATATCAGTATGTAGTGTCTCTACTTTAAAGAGTCCTCTCCTGCTGATGTTCAGGTGTATATCAGTATGTAGTGTCTCTACTTTAAAGAGTCCTCTCCTGCTGATGTTCAGGTGTATATCAGTATGTAGTGTCTCTACTTTAAAGAGTCCTCTCCTGCTGATGTTCAGGTGTATATCAGTATGTAGTGTCTCTACTTTAAAGAGTCCTCTCCTGCTGATGTTCAGGTGTATATCAGTATGTAGTGTCTCTACTTTAAAGAGTCCTCTCCTGCTGATGTTTAGGTGTATATCAGTATGTAGTGTCTCTACTTTAAAGAGTCCTCTCCTGCTGATGTTCAGGTGTATATCAGTATGTAGTGTCTCTACTTTAAAGAGTCCTCTCCTGCTGATGTTCAGGTGTATATCAGTATGTAGTGTCTCTACTTTAAAGAGTCCTCTCCTGCTGATGTTCAGGTGTATATCAGTATGTAGTGTCTCTACTTTAAAGAGTCCTCTCCTGCTGATGTTCAGGTGTATATCAGTATGTAGTGTCTCTACATGTCTCCATGCTTTAATGTTCAAAAAGCTCTTTATTTTTCTCATACTGCCTGTGCTGCAGCACTTCTTTTCACCCTCTGTCTGAAACCAGAGCCCAGTCTGCTCCGATTGGTTAGCTGGCTGGCTCTGTTGTGATTGGTCAACCGCTTAGAGATGTCCCGCCCACACCCCTTAGTCAATTGTGTAGTTTCATGTAGCGGAGCACAGGAAGAGTTCTGCAAAGAAATGGACTGAAACTAGTTGCTAAAAATACGACATACAGCAGGAAACTGTAGGTTACACACAACTGCGATGACTCAAGTGTGACAGTGGTTTGGCCCTTTTGGAAATCTTTAGAGTACTGCAGAGTTTGTGTTCGAAGCAGAGCTGTCTTTCACGAGAGAAATGGGCCCATTGGTGCTTTTTGTAATGAGTCACTGTTTCATCCAAAGAGAGAGATAACACCAGTGCTGTGAAAAGTGAACACCCCGTGAGAACCACAAAGTAATATTAAAAATGTTACGAGAAACAATATTACACAACTGCAGAGAGAGGAAATTACAATTAGAGATGATACTGATGGAAAACAGCGTGATGCAAAGTGGTTTAAAAGCAGAACCAATATTAGCATTCTCTGGATGTCGTTTTTCACTAATGGAAATAATACTTGTTACGGGACAATTAAGATTTCAGGTAGTAACCAAGCCCGTTGACAGCTCTCTTTGTACACTGCCAACATTAACATATTTTATTATAGTTGTGCAGAATTCAAGCTGAATGTGTTGTTCTGGCGATTGGAAAATAATAATTTAGGGTTGCAATTGTGTATCTGCTAGTATTAGCTTAGGTATCTGTCTACTAACTTCTAGCTAGAACGCATATGGCTTGAAAAGGAGACAGAATCCACATTGTTATTCCTTTGAAATGCAAAAAGAACACTATCTATTTGCTAACTTTAAATATTTACACGGGACAGAGCTGTGTTTTTCTTTGGGCTTAAGACAAGCGTGCAGAAAGCAGCTTGCAGTGCGTGTTTAACAGATAAAAAAATAATTATTACAGTTTGTAGTTTTGCTCGACAATGATCTCCATGTACACACAGATTATACGTTATGGAGAATGATACACGCAACGTGGAAGCACTGTTACACCCAAAACAACCCTCATGGTTTTTACTATTTACTAATGTTATACTACCTGCTACTCAATTACTTTTGTTCACTTTTCTTTATAATGCTACACCTTGGGTTTGTCTTTTATGTAATTAAAGGATCCCTCTCCTGCTGATGTTCAGGTGTATATCAGTATGTAGTGTCTCTACTTTAAAGAGTCCTCTCCTGCTGATGTTCAGGTGTATATCAGTATGTAGTGTCTCTACTTAAAGAGTCCTCTCCTGCTGATGTTCAGGTGTATATCAGTATGTAGTGTCTCTACTTTAAAGAGTCCTCTCCTGCTGATGTTCAGGTGTATATCAGTATGTAGTTTCTCTACTTTAAAGAGTCCTCTCCTGCTGATGTTCAGGTGTATATCAGTATGTAGTGTCTCTACTTTAAAGAGTCCTCTCCTGCTGATGTTCAGGTGTATATCAGTATGTAGTGTCTCTACTTTAAAGAGTCCTCTCCTGCTGATGTTCAGGTGTATATCAGTATGTAGTGTCTCTACTTTAAAGAGTCCTCTCCTGCTGATGTTCAGGTGTATATCAGTATGTAGTTTCTCTACTTTAAAGAGTCCTCTCCTGCTGATGTTCAGGTGTATATCAGTATGTAGTGTCTCTACTTTAAAGAGTCCTCTCCTGCTGATGTTCAGGTGTATATCAGTATGTAGTGTCTCTACTTTAAAGAGTCCTCTCCTGCTGATGTTCAGGTGTATATCAGTATGTAGTGTCTCTACTTTAAAGAGTCCTCTCCTGCTGATGTTCAGGTGTATATCAGTATGTAGTGTCTCTACTTTAAAGAGTCCTCTCCTGCTGATGTTCAGGTGTATATCAGTATGGAGTGTCTCTACTTTAAAGAGTCCTCTCCTGCTGATGTTCAGGTGTATATCAGTATGTAGTGTCTCTACTTTAAAGAGTCCTCTCCTGCTGATGTTCAGGTGTATATCAGTATGTAGTGTCTCTACTTTAAGAGTCCTCTCCTGCTGATGTTCAGGTGTATAACAGTATGTAGTGTCTCTACTTTAAAGAGTCCTCTCCTGCTGATGTCCAGGTGTATATCAGTATGTAGTGTCTCTACTTTAAAGAGTCCTCTCAAACAGTACAAGTGTAGATGTTTTGTTTTAAAATAACTGCCATGTGTGGAATAAATAAATAAGTATTTCAAGATAGTGACATCCCTCCGATGTCTCCCCCCTTTCTCCACCATTTTGTATATATCTGAGACCTATAATATATTGATGAAAACCAGTATAATAGGGGTCCTTTGAGGTAAAGCCTGCTATCTGGTTGTTATTCTTCTGACAGGACACTTTATATATTTCAAGATAGTGACATCCCTCCGATTCTCCACCTCATTTCGTCTCGTGTCTCGTGTGGATTTCTCGATAACGGCTAACTTTCTCCTCTGAACGGCCTCCAGTGTTGCCGTTAAAATCTCACCTCTCTGCCAGAGACTCAGCCTGGGTCCTTGGAGAATGTGGCATCACTACGTTACCTGCAAAGTGACCCCTTTAACTGCAACAGGCATGAACTGGACGCCTCACACACACACACATGCACAGCTGCTGAAACCATGGGTCCACAGATAATATAAGATCATTAGTTGTCACCGCAATAAACCGCATTTAATTGTTTCTTAATGTACATTATTTAATTTCATATTATGTTCTTGTACATATCCTATATTCTAAAAGACCTTCTTGTCAATAGTCAATCTTGTCAAAGCCCACTGAGACACCAATTGTGTAATATTGGGCTATAGAAATACACTTTGAATTGATTTGATTTAGAAAATAAAGAAATAGAAAATATCTCAAAATAGAAAATAGAACTGAACTTAAAAGTAAAAATAAATACACATTGACAGTGAAAGATAAAAATCTGTCAAATAAAGATAATAAATACAATTCTTCTTCTGGGTAACATACTTGTTTTCAAAACTCACTCAAGGAGGGATCTAAATTTAAGGTGTTTAAAAAACAGATTGCAAAAAGAAATGGAGAAAATTATTGCCACAAAAAATCTAAACGTGGTAACACGATGTGAAATGGAAAACAATCAGCTCTAATGAAGAGTAGGAATATATGGAATATAGAATATGCTTGGTGTGTTATGTGTGTGTTATGTGTGTGTTAATGTGTGTGTTAATGTGTGTGTTTAATGTGTGTGTTTAATGTGTGTGTTTAATGTGTGTGTTTAATGTGTGTGTTAATGTGTGTGTTAATGTGTGTTAATGTATGTGTTAATGTGTGTGTTAATGTGTGTGTTAATGTGTGTTAATGTGTGTGTTAATGTGTGTGTTAATGTGTGTGTTAATGTGTGTTAATGTGTGTGTTAATGTGTGTTAATGTGTGTGTTAATGTGTGTGTTAATGTGTGTGTTAATGTGTGTGTTAATGTGTGTGTTATGGTTGTTGGATGTACTGGGATTTCAACGTAGTTTTCTGACATGTTGAAGCGATCCTATTGACTGTTTTTGACTTGTCCGATGAGAGTTTTTATATCTTTGTGAGATGGGAATGTCATCTCCCCTACATTGTTATGTCCTTATTTGTGCTTAACAAATAAATAAATAAACAAACATGCATGCTTTATAGAAGTTTGGCACACAATCTCTTCGATCTTCATCAAATTATTTTCCACCAACGTCACAGATAGCGTCCTCCCTCTCCGTCTCCGCGTGTGTTGGCCACTCTCCTAATTTAGGAATTAAAGTAATTCCTCTGAATCCATCTGAAGCACTCGGGCGCGATAACGATGCGTGTGTGTGATAAGAGAAAAGCATCAGTATTTCTCTCGGTTACATTGGACACATTACCGAGACGATAATGACCTAATTGACCTGTTTTAAGAACATTTTCATATATGAAAAGTAATGCTCTGCAGGCTGATTTACTCCGTGTTATGGTGGCTTTACAAGTCCATTAGCTGAGGCTTTCATCTGCCTCTGTGTGATAGTGAGCCATAAATAACAGCGCTCATATCCGACATGAAATCACTAAATACACCACGTTCACAAAAGAAGCTTGTACTGATGTGTGTATAGAAACGCCTCTGCAGGACGCACTTTAAAACTCCATGAAGTGTGTGCGTGTGTGTGCGCGTGTGTGTGTAGGCATCACGTGATGACCTGCGACCCTGCTGGATAATGTGCTAGTCAGAGGTGGGAAGTAGTGGAGAACAAATACTTCGTTACTGTACTTAAGTACATGTTTCTGGTATCTGTACTTTACTCCACTACTTATTTTTCTGAAGACTTTTTACTTTGACTTCTTACATTTTGAACACAAATACCTGTACTTTCTACTTCTTACATGTTGAACCCAAATACCTGTACTTTCTACTTCTTACATGTTGAACCCAAATACCTGTACTTTCTACTTCTTACATGTTGAACACAAATACCTGTACTTTCTACTTCTTACATGTTGAACCCAAATACCTGTACTTTCTACTTCTTACATGTTGAACCCAAATACCTGTACTTTCTACTTCTTACATGTTGAACACAAATACCTGTACTTTCTACTTCTTACATGTTGAACCCAAATACCTGTACTTTCTACTTCTCACATGTTGAACCCAAATACCTGTACTTTCTACTTCTTACATGTTGAACACAAATACCTGTACTTTCTACTTCTTACATGTTGAACACAAATACCTGTACTTTCTACTTCTTACATGTTGAACACAAATACCTGTACTTTCTACTTCTTACATGTTGAACACAAATACCTGTACTTTCTACTTCTCACATGTTGAACACTAATACCTGTACTTTCTACTTCTTACATGTTGAACCCAAATACCTGAACTTTCTACTTCTTACATGTTGAACCCAAATACCTGTACTTTCTACTTCTTACATGTTGAACCCAAATACCTGTACTTTCTACTTCTTACATGTTGAACACAAATACCTGTACTTTCTACTTCTTACATGTTGAACCCAAATACCTGTACTTTCTACTTCTTACATGTTGAACCCAAATACCTGTACTTTCTACTTCTTACATGTTGAACCCAAATACCTGTACTTTCTACTTCTCACATGTTGAACCCAAATACCTGTACTTTCTACTTCTTACATGTTGAACACAAATACCTGTACTTTCTACTTCTTACATGTTGAACCCAAATACCTGTACTTTCTACTTCTTACATGTTGAACACAAATACCTGTACTTTCTACTTCTTACATGTTGAACCCAAATACCTGTACTTTCTACTTCTTACATGTTGAACCCAAATACCTGTACTTTCTACTTCTTACATGTTGAACCCAAATACCTGTACTTTCTACTTCTTACATGTTGAACACAAATACCTGTACTTTCTACTTCTCACATTTCCCAAACAGGCTGGTTCCTTTAGTTTGAATGTGTGTTTGGTGGCGTGATCATTATTATTTAGAGTCATTGCGTGCCTATTGATTTGAACACGATCCGTGTATCCATCATTTCCTGGTCTTCTCTAAAGAAGAGGGACCAATGAAAACGTTGTCATGTTGCCGTTGTTCAGCATGGAAACATTCATTAGCTAACAATGACATTATTGTTCTATTAATATAAAGGGAGGTCAGGTACTCTTTAAAACAGCTGCTAGTTATGGGTACTTTTTACTGAAGTACATTTCAAAGCCTCTTTACTTTGACTTGAGTAAAGCAGTTTAGTCAGTACTTCTACTTTCACCAGAGTATTTTTAAACACGAGTACTTCTACTTGAGTAAAGTATGAGTGTACTCTTGCCCTCTCTGGTGCTAATCAGTCAAACGTCCTGCTGTTGTCTTTAGTTTGATCCTCAGCTCGTCCTCAGTGTCTCGTGTTTGACGGCCCTTGGATTATCTTTTCGAGCGTCAATGTGTCGCAACCCGGATTCTTGAGTGAACGTCTAATGAGGAGCAGCGAACTCAATTAGTGAGGCGTTCAGTTTCACCGTCACACAGGATGATGACACACGGCCTTAACTAAGCACTAACAACTTTACACTGTGTGTGAAGGACACACTATCATGCAACGGCTCAATAACATCACCTGTGTTTCACTTTAACCCTCGGGTGGGGTTTTGGGTATGTACACAAGGATATTTCTCAATCTGAAATTCCATGGCCTTGTTCTGTAAAAACATTTAAAAAATATTTTGGACACATGCTTAACTGTCTCCATATGTGTGGAGTATGTCCTTTATACAATACAAATATAAGCATGGAGACTATTTAAAGTAGAGACACTACATACTGATATACACCTGAACATCAGCAGGAGAGGACTCTTTAAAGTAGAGACACTACATACTGATATACACCTGAACATCAGCAGGAGAGGACTCTTTAAAGTAGAGACACTACATACTGATATACACCTGAACATCAGCAGGAGAGGACTCTTTAAAGTAAAGACACTACATACTGATATACACCTGAACATCAGCAGGAGAGGACTCTTTAAAGTAGAGACACTACATACTGATATACACCTGAAAATCAGCAGGAGAGGACTCTTTAAAGTAGAGACACTACATACTGATATACACCTGAACATCAGCAGGAGAGGACTCTTTAAAGTAAAGACACTACATACTGATATACACCTGAACATCAGCAGGAGAGGACTCTTTAAAGTAGAGACACTACATACTGATATACACCTGAACATCAGCAGGAGAGGACTCTTTAAAGTAGAGACACTACATACTGATATACACCTGAACATCAGCAGGAGAGAACTCTTTAAAGTAGAGACACTACATACTGATATACACCTGAACATCAGCAGGAGAGGACTCTTTAAAGTAAAGACACTACATACTGATATACACCTGAACATCAGCAGGAGAGGACTCTTTAAAGTAGAGACACTACATACTGATATACACCTGAACATCAGCAGGAGAGGACTCTTTAAAGTAGAGACACTACATACTGATATACACCTGAACATCAGCAGGAGAGGACTCTTTAAAGTTCTCATCAAGGAGAAGTTAATTCTCTTTTGGTCAACAGGATTTGTAAAAAACTACTGGTCCCATTTTAGGTTTAGTATTGTCCAAGAAAGAACTGAATACATCAGGGTCTGGTACACACATTATTGCTCTTCTAGTCCGTTATAGAAGCTGTTCACTAATTGATTAATTATTAATTGTTTACGCAGCGGACAAACGATTAAGTAAGCCGAATAAAAACGACACGACAAACTACGACCGGCTTCAAACCGGCTTATCTTGGAGTTATTTGAGATACAAACAATCAAATGTCACAGGTACATCCTGAAGTAACAGCACAGAGGGTGTTTGTTTTGCTTAAAGCTAACACAGTCTTTACATGTCTTGCTCTTTAAGTCCAAAACCTATATATATATATATATATTTTTTTTTTTCTCTATACTTTAATATGATATAACTCAAAGAAAAGCAGGAAGTCTAAATATTTGAGGCTGAAAGCAGCATTTTTTTAATTTAAATGTAATTAAAGAATTAATCAAGTATTAAAAAAAACGTCTCATTTAGATAGGAACTTTATACAGCATATTATACAGGAAAAAGGCTGAATATGTGGCGTTGTTTGGCATTAGCATGTTAGCTCTTTACATGTGTCAAGTGAATGCAGTTGTGAGGGAGCAAGTTCAAAATAATTTAAAGCAAATGTTCAGACATGCAAAGTAATTTAGATGTTTTAGTGGGTTATTCCTTTAAAGATCTACCACCTGTGGCCATGCTAGTCCTACTTAAGAGTAAATTAGCTCAAACAAACACCAGCGATATGCTTTAAACTCAGTCTGTCACTAGTCAGCTGAAAAATATCCGACTACATTAGGGTCTTGGCGTTAAATTGGCTTCTTTGTACAAACTGTCAGAGTTACCGTGTCTCTATAATGAAGGCGGAGCAGTTGCCATATTTAATAAAGCACTCAGGAACGTGACTGCATTAATGCTCGAGTCGTAATTAGACAAATATTCAAAGTGACTCAAACATCGCTCTAATGCAGGGGTGTCAAACTCAAGGCCCGGGGGCCAAATCCGGCCCGCGACTTCATTTTATGTGGCCCCACAAGAGCTTACAAAGAATATAATATGTTTGTTATACGGTTACATGGCGATTTACAGAAGCACAATGCATCTCAAATTAGACTTTTTTTCTCAGAATTTGACTTTTTTTCTTCTAAATATGAATTTTCTTTCAGAATTTACCATTTTCTCAGATTTGACTTTTTTTTCAAAATGTTACTTTTTTTCAAAATGTCACTTTATTTTGCATTTCTTTTCAAATCATTTTTTGACATTCTCCCTGAAGAGACTTGTAATTATTTGCCCTAGACTTCTGCTTTCAGACGTAGTTAATTATGAAGTTATTACCCTATCCGATAATAATCCAATGCAGAGGCAATCATGTCATATAATACATTATTTTATATATATTAAATATTTATATATGTATTTTTATATAGTCTTAAAGTTACAACCGGCCCTTTGAGTGCAACCTTAATGCGAATGTGGCCCGAGATGAAAATGAGTTTGACACCCCTGCTCTAATGGGTCTGCCGGTCTAAAGCAAGCTTCACGTTGCTGAAAGTTCATTTTAAAAACCACACTGACACAAAGTGAAACCGCCTGAAGGAAACACACACATGTGCCAACGTTGAAAAATGGTTAGCAGTAGCGTAAAGCTAATGGTAGCGGAATTGAACATGCAGTGATGAATGATCTGACAGCAAATGGGTTGTGATTGAGGCATGTTTGACTTGTTATCTGCTAATAAATGATCACTTTGTATAGAGAGGAGGCTAATGTTAACTCATGTTAACTAATATTGACATTTTGATGAACCCTGGCAGCCTTTTAGCTCGTGCACTGGGTTGAAACTGTTTTCTGGAACCAGTGAAGAGGGCAGGGCCTTTTGTGCTTCTTGCGATTGATTAATGGATAAATAAAGTGGTGAATGCCTTCATACACATTCTTCAAATGAAACTAAATCGATTGAGGATACCAGAATGAATTTGCTATTGCAGAAAATCCTTTAATGTAATCATTTGCTGATGGACAAGATGCTGTATATTCATTAGTGTGTGTAACGCAGTGTCTGGATCAGTGCCTTCTGCTGATCTGCCAAGACAAGCCAGTCAGTCAGTCAGTGCCCTCCTCCCTCCATAAATCACTCCTGGTGTAAACATAATGCTCGTTGAACCCACATCAACACTTTGAAATGTAGAGACACTCGCTTTACACATGTGTGGGTGTGTCAATAACAGTTCTCAGCTGCCCATTAACAAATGTGAAGTACGAGGTGATGAATTTTAAAACTCAAATCTGACAGCGGTGATGCTGCTGCGAACACAACGGTGATCATTTGACTTGAACGCAAATGGCTCCGTCAGAGTCACAAACCCTGTATGGAAAGCAGCTATCTCAATAACCAAATGTTCACCACATCCTCTTCAATCAAGCTGCACGCCTAAAAGCTGAAGAGACTCATCCAGGCCCCAAGAGCTGCAGCAGCAGGGACAAAAGGATGTGCAATTATGTGTAGATGTTAGAGGGGGGGAGTGTATTATTTAAATCAGATTTGAGCTGTAGTCTGGTCTAATGGCCTAGTCATGCTCTTGCTAAACAGGGGGTTCGGCTCCAGAGCTGCACATATTGATGGTGCAGCTGCATGTCAGCCTCAATAAATGTGTTGCACATGATACATAAAACATATCCAGGATCAGACTGATTGCTTGGGAGCAAATGGAGACTGTTTGGCAGAACATTTTGCAACAGACAGCAAATATAGGACATCAGTAAGGCGTGTATGATGAAAGGAAATGGCAATGTGATTACATATTCTGCACCACAATCTGCTGTTGTTAAGGCTAACACTAGATGAACTTATTGGTGTGTTGATGGGGTAAATAAGCATGCAGGTGAAGTAGTTTTGGTGACATCATGAAGCCAAGGAGCTGCAAAAACCTGACAAAAGCTCCACAGTCACATTTAGCATCTATAGTAAGTCACAGGTTTGAGAGGAAGCACGCCTCCACCTCCCTATAAGGCTGCATAGCATGCACATAACATGCATCCATTACACACACACACACACAGCACAACAACACAATAAGCTCTGAGGAGATGTGCTTACCTGGGCTCAGGCAGGATGATTTTCTTGCTCGCTCGGGCCGCAGGAGTAGATTTGCTCTTCTCCATCGCCATCAAATAACTGACATCAGCGAGAACTGCTTCGAGGTCCGCCATCTTTCGACCCTGGGACGACCAAATCAATAAAATAACCGGGCTGGGGATGGTTTTATTATATTATGGGATTAAAAAAACAATGTCCTCCTCCAGATATGAGCAACATCAAGCGCCAAGGTGCGTGACAGGGCCAGAGTGACCATCCGCTGCAATGGTGTCGTTGTCTGTCCGCCTCAAACTACCATCATTGTGGCAGAAAAAAGGAAATTCAGGAGGGGAGACATTGGGTGACTCCTCGAGAAATATATACAGTCAGCAGGGCCGCGAGATCAGCGTCTTTGTAATCCCATTTAGTGCAGAAAAATGCAGGTTTCTCACGAGAAAATAATGCACAGATCTGTCCCCTTGCTCGCTTTATAGTAATGTCAGATGCACCAGATGCTGGATGTGGAGACAGCTGTCAAATCCTACAGGTCTCTGGGGACTTTCCTCCTGGAAATCAGTCCAAAAACGACTGGTTTGTCTCCAGTGAGGCATGGGTTTCAGGGCTTCTTTTCCCCTGAAAACGTAAACACTCTGCTGTCGAGAAAAAGGAAAAAAAATCTAATTTTGGCTGCAGAGTGGAAATGTGACTGGCTTCTTCTGTGTGTGTCTCCAGAAAAGCAGTAATAAAACAGCGACACGTGTAGTTCTCAGTAATGGAAGGAATAAAAGAGGGAGGGTGGAATTGTCAAGGCTGTTACTTTGTCCTTAATATCTCAGCTGGTTAAAAAAAAAATGCAAATATTTGCACAAAAATATGTTGTTTATGTTGCTGCCTGCCTGGCTTCCTGTCTTCCTTTAAATCAATCACACACAAAAATGTCGCCCGAAAAGACGTCATTAAACACTTTAAGGAGGATTAAGACAAGCTAAACGGATGTAATCAACTAATCACAAATCCACGAAGCTAACTTGTTTTACCCTGCTGGGCTAATATCGATATTTGTGGTGCTCAGTTTAGTTAGCCAAGGTGCTAGTTAGCAAAACGCTAACAGTGGGCTAACTGATCGGGTGATTTTTACCCAGCGAACGTTAGCTATTTATACATAAAATATAAAATACCCCAGTACAGTCAGTCCAAAAACAACTGTTCTCCATGGGTTACAGGGCTTTCCCCCCTGAAAACGTAAACACTCTTGCCTTCCAGAAAGGGAAAACAATCCACTAATCAGAAGCCAAATCCACGAAGCTAACTTGTTTTAGCCTGCTGGGCTAATATCGATATTTTGGGTGCTAGTGCTAGTTAGCAAAGTGCTAACCGCCAGCAGGGATATCGTGGTATTGAGCTACCAAACGTTAGCATCAGTTGCTAACAAGCTAATAAGCCAACGGCTGAGCTCCTGTTAGGGGAAGTCTTGCAGCAAACAGATGAAAAAATGACACAAATAGTCCCAAAAAAGGCCTAATAACAATGAGAAAATCGCACAATATAATCCATAGTTTGTCCGTTGAGTTACCCCGACTGTTAGCGGGGGACCCTCCTCTCCTGGAGACCCAAAGCGAGCTGCTGGTGACGCTGATGGCGGAGGAGGGGGAGGGAGCGCCGGGAGATGGAGATCCGGCGGGTGGTACACTTTTTCGGCGTAAACTGCTTTTAAATGCCAAGACAACACATTTAACCACCATGTGTTGTGGTAACAAGTCCGACAATAACTAACACAACACGGTGCCGGTGGTGTGTTTCTCGTAAATCAACCACAAAATCGCACAAGGAGCCGAACGTCCCCACCGACTCCTGCCTGTGAGACTATCCGCTTTAGAGAGCTCAATCTCCGGCTGAGTAGAGAGCGTCCGCCCGGTGTCTCTCCCGGAGCTTCTGTCAACTGATACTAGATCCACTGTGTTTCTGTTAGGCTGTTCGCGTCCCAGCTCCAATATGGCACATGTTTTCAGCTGAAGTGCCCCCTTCTTCGGTGTATTTTTCAGTGTTTTTCTGCACAGAGGCACTGCTTGCTTTGTGGTCCAACTTCCTCCCACTGCGGCGGGGAGAGGCTCGTAAAACCCGGAGCGGACCACAGGGACTTAATTTATATGTACATATAAATATGTCACAAACACTATATATTAGTGTATATTCAGCAGAAATGAAAGCATGCATTAATATATATTTATTATCATAGCTGGAGACTTCCTCTTTTTACTCATTCATGTATATATTTGCTGTTTATTTTATATGATATTATTACATTATTCAATCTTTTTGATATGTTAATGCCCGATTATATTGCTGCTGTAAAGAAAGATTTTCCCAAATATGGATAAATAAAGAATCCATCTATCTTTCCATTTACGACCTTGCAGAAATAGCCCACATATTTCCCAGAAAACATTAATTTGGTTATGAAAGTGAAAGCTACAGCCTCTCAATATCATCCCTTTTATAATCCCTAGACAGTATTTAAAGCGTTGTTTTTCACATAACAGTTTCAAAAATCCTCTGATAATTAATTTAACAGATAGGTGAATTGTTTTCTAGGAGTTTTGGTGGAAACATAGCACCGTTTCCTGGTCAGCACTGGTAATGCTGGAGTTGAAACATATTTTTTTCTAACAGATCTGCATGAAAAAGTACTTAATATGTTTTATAATCCAAAATAAATCTAGTTTAATGAAATCATGAATCAGAGAAAAGCATAACATGTGCATATTCGGCTGGTTGAAACTGAGTTTTGGCAACGTTTGCATGAAAAGCACTTCAGTTAACAATCATTTAATCTCAATTACATATTATATATTATATAATGTGTTTATATCCATCAGTTTATCATGTTATGAAGCAGAGAAAGCATTACATCTGCATATTTGAGGAGTTGGAACCTCATTCTCTTCGAATAGCTTTAGAGATTTAATATCATAGTTGGAGACTTCCCCTTTTTCACATTCAGACCATTGTTATTTACGACTGGCTTACCAGAAATAGCCCACATATTTCCCCGACAACAGCTCTGTAAATTGTTTTCTGTGAGTTTTGGTGGAAACATAGCATCGTTTCCTGGAAAGCACTGGTAATGCTGGAAGAAGTACTCAGATCTTGTACTTGAGTAAAAGTAGAAGAACTCAGATCTTGTACTTGAGTAAAAGTAAAAGTACTCAGATCTTGTACTTGAGTAAAAGTAAAAGTACTCAGATCTTGTACTTGAGTAAAAGTAGAAGAACTCAGATCTTGTACTTGAGTAAAAGTAGAAGTACTCAGATCTTGTACTTGAGTAAAAGTAGAAGAACTCAGATCTTGTACTTGAGTAAAAGTAAAAGTACTCAGGTCTTGTACTTGAGTAAAAGTAGAAGTACTCAGATCTTGTACTTGAGTAAAAGTAGAAGTACCAGAGTGTAAGACTACTCTGTTACAGTAAAAGTCCTGCATTCAAGATGTTACTCAAGTAAAAGTATACAAATATTATCACCAAAATATAGTTAAAGTACCAAAGGTAAAATGTGCAGATTGATTCAATAAAGTGAATTTAATCTAACCTAGGAACTTTTTAAAGGCTGACAGCAGGTAAAGACCATCGTGTGATTCTGGATTAAATGTTGTGATGTGAAACCTCATGCAACCCGAGCCTTTCCCCACTTCCTGTTCTAACGCTCTTCCGGTTTAGCTCGAGCAGCTCTGTAATCGGATGGTTTTACTGAACCACATCCATCCTCTGTTAGTGACAGGAGCTCAGAGACAATGACCAAGACTTTAATACATCCACAAGCTACCCTGCAGTATACAAAGTACTTCAAACTAGCTGCACCTTTACCAGCTTTGAGAACACTTTCATGATCAATCATTATAAAACATATCATATATATTATTCTGAAATGGACCAATCTGCACAATGACTACTTTTACTGTCGCTACTTTCACTATATTTTGATGAGAATACTTTTCTACTTTCACTTGAGGAACATTTTGAATGCAGTGCTTTTACTGTAACAGAGTATTCCTACACTCTGGTACTTCTACTTTTACTCAAGTACACGATCTGAGTACTTCTACTTTTACTCAAGTACAATATCTGAGTACTTCTCCTTTTACTCAAGTACAAGATCTGAGTACTTCTCCTTTTACTCAAGTACAAGATCTGAGTACTTCTACTTTTACTCAAGTACACGATCTGAGTACTTCTACTTTTACTCAAGTACAATATCTGAGTACTTCTCCTTTTACTGAAGTACAAGATCTGAGTACTTCTACTTTTACTCAAGTACAAGATCTGAGTACTTCTACTTTTACTCAAGTACAAGATCTGAGTACTTCTACTTTTACTCAAGTACAAGATCTGAGTACTTCTCCTTTTACTCAAGTACAAGATCTGAGTACTTTTACTTTTACTCAAGTACAAGATCTGAGTACTTCTACTTTTACTCAAGTACAAGATCTGAGTACTTCTACTTTTACTCAAGTACAAGATCTGAGTACTTCTACTTTTACTCAAGTACAATATCTGAGTACTTCTACTTTTACTCAAGTACAAGATCTGAGTACTTCTACTTTTACTCAAGTACAGGATCTGTGTACTTCTACTTTAACTCAAGTACAGGATCTGTGTACTTCTACTTTTCAACTTTTACTCAAGTACAAAATCTGTGTTCTTCTACTTTTCAACTTTTACTCAAGTACAAGAACTGAATACTTCTACTTTTACTCAAGTACAAGATCTGAATACTTCTACTTTGACTCAAGTACAAGACCTGAATACTTCTACTTTTACCCAATTACAAGATCTGAGTACTTCTACTTTGACTCAAGTACAAGACCTGAATACTTCTACTTTTACCCAATTACAAGATCTGAATACTTCTACTTTTACTCAAGTACAAGATCTGAGTACTTCTACTTTTACTGAAGTACAAGATCTGAGTACTTCTACTTTTACTCAAGTACAGGATCTGTGTACTTCTACTTTTCAACTTTTACTCAAGTACAAAATCTGTGTTCTTCTACTTTTCAACTTTTACTCAAGTACAAGAACTGAATACTTCTACTTTGACTCAAGTACAAGACCTGAATACTTCTACTTTTACTCAAGTACAAGATCTGAATACTTCTACTTTGACTCAAGTACAAGACCTGAATACTTCTACTTTTACTCAAGTACAAGACCTGAATACTTCTACTTTGACTCAAGTACAAGATCTGAATACTTCTACTTTGACTCAAGTACAAGACCTAAATACATCTACTTTTACTCGAGTACAAGATCTGAGTACTTCTACTTTTCAACTTTTACTCAAGTACAAGACCTAAGTACTCCTCCCTCTTCTGAATACAGTATGTTGAATGTATACAGTAGTATGAGGTGAACATATGAGAAAGAAAGCAGACTCAGAGGGGGCAGTGTTTGTGGTTTTAAGAAATACATTTTATTGATTAGCAGGGGTTAGAGGTCAGTGGTCACATGGTGGTGAGGTTACTGCTGGATGCGGCGGATGGACTGGATCTGGGGGGTCTGGCAGTGGGATCCGAACTCTCTGAAGTGCTTGAAATCTCCACAGTGACGGTCACACTCCATGATGTACTGGTATCCACGGTAACCGGGGTACTGGTAGCACACGAAGCTGAGAGAGAGGGAGAGAGAGAGGGAGGAGGGTTAAATGGTGCAAGAGAGGGGTGTTGTGAAACCAGCGGTATTTTTAAACTGCAGAAAAAATGATATGTGGTTTGGAGATACTAAAATGTGGACATGAACAATATAGAGCGCCAACAACATGGAGGGGATGGAGAGAAAAATATGTAAATGTATGTTTTTATGTAAAAATTGTAAAATATGGATAGATAATATATAAATTATGATAGGAAATTGACTAATTCTGTTAGGAAATTGTGGAAGGTAAATAGACAAATGGAGATAGAAAGTATAAATATGTGGACAAGAAATAGTGAAATGTTGAAAGTAATGACAGGAACTTGGATAAAACATGTATATATGTGCGTAGTAACTGTATATATGTGTAGAAGAGAGTGACTCACGCTCCAGACTGGGTCTTCAGGGACCCCACCTCGTTGTTGCACCAGCCCATGGCCTGCAGGGAGGGGTAGTCGTCGCTCAGCTCGCCCTTACGCCCCAGGAAGTTCTCACGCTCAAAGATAGTCATACGACACTCTCTGTGGTTCTGCAGGGGGGGGACGGGGGGGGGGGAAACACAATGCATCTCTGTCAGTTTCCGGTCAAACACACAAACACACACACACACTGCGTACATTCCTGCAGAGCTGCACTGCTGTAAAGTGCATTTAAGTTCCTTCTACTTTAGTTCAGTGAGAAACTTGTTATTTGACTGACTTTTTATTTGTGTTGTAGTATTTAAAGATAGTATTTCATCATTTGTTATTTTACTTCTTTCACTTCTGCTACTATTATATGTTCAAATATCACTTGGAACTGAATCTCTCTGTAGAAAAAGTAGTAATGAATGAGATTGTCGAGCTTTCTCCTCTGTTCCCTCTAGAGTGCATATTACTCACAGCGCAGGCGATGGGTCTGAAGGAGGTCATCCTCTCGATGTGGTAGGCGTTGCTGCCTCCGAAGGCGTCGCACTGAGGGTACTCTCCTCTCTCCAGGACAAACTGCTGCCCCTGGTAGGAGGCGTGCTCGTAGCCCACCCAGCTGCGGAGGGAACATTCATTATTAATACAGTATCCTATGTTTGTGAAATGGGTTTTTAGTAGGAGAGAATGGGTCCTTTGGAGAGTATTTTAAGCTTATTCTGTACATTGAAACTGTAAAACTGATCATTTTCCTATGTGTAAAGTAACGTTTGTTCTATGAAATATCAGAGAATAGTGAACATGTGTATCTGAGTCTCTGAAAGTCCATTGAAATGTGTGTTTTTTTCTGTTAAAAACTGTCATATAAAACTTGGAAAAGCTGCGAATATCAATTTTTCAGAGCATCTTCTGACAATTTTGCTTTAAAAATGCACTTAAATTCGGATTTTTTAATAAATATTTGTTGAGTATTTAACTGTCCATCCACTTATCGATTAGTCGACTAACCGTTGCAGCTCTTTGCTTTAACATCCAAATTGACAAACCAAGCAAATATGAACCTTTGTGTCAAATCCCAACATATCAAAGGTGGTTTTATTTTGAGTTGATGTTTGTACTCACGCTCCGCTCTCCACCCTCATGGAGCGCACGGTCTCGAAGCCGAACTCCATCACGTTGCAACACTCGGAGGTGAACTCGTGGCGGCGGCCCTGGAAGCACTCCTCGTCGAACACAATGATCTGCAGGCGAGAAAACAGCCATTAGAACCACTAAAAATGACTATTTAATGCAATCAAAGGTGACTTTAAAGTCATTACATTGAGTTAGCTGTGACCAAAGTGGGAGACATGGTTTTATTTCACCCTGAGAATATGATAACGAAGTGTCTATGCATGCTTCTTAGTTAACATGAAGCTGTCTTCGGCTCCTTTCTGCTGTCACAAAGGACGAATACAGCTCTTCTGATTCTGACTCTGACTCTGATAGCATCTCTGATTAAGCTTTTCATTTGAAAGTTGTGTCCAAAGAGGAGATGAATGTGTGTTTCCATCGGCAGACTCACCTTCCAGTGGCCGGAGAACTTGGTGCAGTGATGAGTCATCTTGTCTGAAAGGAAAAGAAAAAGACCTTGAGAATAGAAATGACAACGGACACGAGGACAGCTAGGACTGTGTGCATGAGCCAGCTAAACAAGCGTTCATTATCTAAAGTTAAACATCATTCAGCTGACAAAGACATCCGCAGATTAGGGAGTTAAACCATGCAAGAAAGTGGGATTAGACCCATAAAGAAACGGCAACTTTAGTGCACATTAAAACCCTGGACTACATGCTGAACAATGACATGAAATCTCAAATCTGTCTACACAACCACAGTGTCAATCTGTGCTAAAAAGCCTGCTATACAGCGTGTTAAATGCAACAACAAGTGTGTTTTCTATTTATAAAAGCACCACAAATTCAGCTTTCACCTAAATGACTTCTTTCTGCCACCATTGCTATCTTTTATCTTTCTTTACGGCACATTAACTCACTGTGTTTCACCGCCTACCGAGCTACAAACTGACATGACATCCAAAATCTGTCCACACAACTTTAGTGTTAATTTAAGCAAAGGCAAGCCTGTTATAAAACATTTTAAATGTCCTATGAAACAACAAGAGTGGGTTTCTTTTAGAAAAACACCACAAAGTCAGCGTTAAATCGTCCAAATGTAGTTTCTAGACACAATTAAAGAGAGTAGGGGAAGCCAGAGGCCTATTTTCTGCCACAATTTCTCTATTTCTCTCCACCTTTTTCTACACTGTGTAGAAGTCCCAAATCTGTCTAAACAACTTTAGTGTTAATCTGAGCAAAAACAAGCCTGTTATAAAACATTTTAAATGTCCAATGAAACAACAAGAGTGTGTGTTTTTTAGAAAAACACCACAAAGTCAGCTTGAAATCGTCCAAATGTAATTTCTAGACACAAGTACAGAGTGTCAGAGAAGCCAGAAGCCTATTTCTCTATCTTTCTGTCTCTGTTTCCTCCTGTCCTCCACCCTGTTTCACCGCCTCTGGGCCCCGTGGATCGGACCCTGTTTTGGGGCATGTGGGGGTCTGTCAGCTGGGACTCACCGTTGGTTTGGTGCTGCTGGGACGTCCTGATGTGAATGTGAGATGTTCATGGGAGCCCCCACCCTTTTAAAGCCTCCCCTGGCAGGCGGCCATGCTGAAACCCCCGGCTCAGCATCAGGGGAGGGGCTTCCGCTTTGTGCCCCCCCCCACCCCGAAACAAAAGAGAGGTTAATCTGTGCAGAAGTGCAGACACCACAGTAAAACACACAGGGGACGGGACGCCAGACACATGAGGGTCCGACTATCATTATTATATATATATGTTATTTACGAGGGGGTTTCTTCTTTGGAAATGTCAACAAATATTTGTTTAAAAGTACTAAGAAATACACATAGTCACTTTATTATTGTATATGGGGCAAAAAACATCACATTTCTGTTAATTTGGAAACAGAAACCAAACACTTCATGTCATTTTTTTATTATAAAATTAGTTAAATACATTTCTTTTTAAATGAGAGATTGTTGTTAGATTTAAGAAAAAATAATTAAGTTCAAATGTCTCCAGACACCACAGTATATCGCACAGAGGACAGGACACCAGACACATGAGGGTCTAACTATTATCATTATTAAATATATATATTATTCATCTTAATTAACCAAGGGGGATTCTTCTATTGAAATGTCAAAACATATTTTTTAAAAGTACTAAGAAACAGAAATATACTCACTTTATTTCAAATGATCTCACCACAGTAAAACACACAGGGGACGGGAGGACGGAGGGACACCAGACACATGAGGGTCTAACTATCATTATTATATATATATATATGTTATTTATCTTAATTAATCAACAGGATTCTTCTATGGAAATGTAAAAAAACATATTTTTAAAAAGCACTAAGAAGAAGTTTT
>NW_022987774.1:87500-112500 GCF_902827165.1 Trematomus bernacchii
TACTCAATATCTGAGTACTTCTACTTTTACTCAACATCTGAGTACTTCTACTTTTACTCAACATCTGAGTACTTCTACTTTTACTCAACATCTGAGTACTTCTACTTTTACTCAATATCTGAGTACTTCTACTTTTACTCAACATCTGAGTACTTCTACTTTTACTCAATATCTGAGTACTTCTTCCACCTCTGGATATAGTGAATTATAAAAAACCCTAAAAACCCCTCTTTACTTCCTGTCTTTATGCTAAACTAGGCTAACTGCCAATATACTACACACACCCATGAGAGTAAACTTAATTATAGTCGTCAAAATGTTCCTTTTAAAACCAGTGTATGTCCTTGTTGTGACCACAGACATAAGAGCATGTATTTTATAGACATGCTGGAGCATCATTTGCATTTAAATCACTTTAAATATCTCTGTAAATCCCCTCGGGGGTCTTTGGAGGTGACGATGATGATGATGATAATTCCTGGATTACAGCGTGGATTATATCTGGATTATCACCTCCATGAGATTATATCCAGTATGGAATCAATTTGGATTACAGTGTGTGTGGTGTGTGTGTGTGATGTGTGTGTGATGTGTGCAGATTAGGTGTGAATAATCCAGGGTCAGATTTCAATGCTAATTCGGCAGAGTTCCAAAAACGACTGCCTGGATGGAAATAAAAAATCTGCTTAATTTATTAAAATGTAGATTTTTTGTTGCTACAGGATTATGAAATCAACATTATCTTCTTATTCATATCCAAAATATCCCATGAAAACCTCAAATCCTCAACAAAGAGCTCAGTACCGGCTCTCTTAACCTTTAAATGTACTTATATATAGTTTATTTATTATAAATGTCACTGTATTCAATCAAAACTAGATGGGAAGAAGTGAATATCTTCGGGGACTATTTTCATCTGGATCCAGATTTTGATATCGTTTTTGGACAACAAGGGAGCTCTAAGAAGATAATTCAAGGTCCGATACGCACGCACGCACACACACACACACACACACACACACACACACACACACACACACACACACACACACACACACACACACACACACACACACACACACACACACTACATTTTAAATGTCAGAAAGGCTTTTTATAGGCTCGGGACATTGTGTGATTTTTCCGGGAAGTTGAACTGATAAACAGAGAGTCATCGGAGGGAGTATTCACATAAAGTACTAATACCCTAAAAGTACTCCAGGCTCATGAACACACACCATCTGCTCAGAACATCTCCTCAAATAGAAATGACTGAGTCTGAACTCGTCAGATAAGACAGAGAGCTGTTTGAAGTACATTCACTGTAGGATATATCTTACTTTAAGGCTTGGGGCTTGGTCCATGCTACAGCCTGGATCATTTGATGTTGTATAAAGCAAATTCCTACTTTTATATACATATTTTAAATTATTTTTTAAGCATATCATTTTACATTTTACGTAATTCCAAAAAGGAGCCGAAACCCACATTCCCCCCGAAATAAATAAAGTATTCTGATTCTGATTTTAGAGTAAATACACACTTTACCGCTGTAGAGATGATCAACAGGTGTGTGTGACTGTGTGTGTGTGTGTGTGTGTGTGTGTGTGTGTGTGTGTGTGTGTGTGTGTGTGTGTGTGTGTGTGTGTGTGTGTGTGTGTGTGTGTGTGTGCATTCCTCTCTCCTCTCTCTCTCACAGCAGCTCATCACATATGAGAAGAAACGCCAGCTCAGGGTTTTTCTTTCAAAATAAAACGCTTACAGCAGACTCCACGGGGGGCCACGGGGGGGGGGGGCGGGGTCACGTGTGGGGGGGGGGCACAGGGGGGGCCAATCGGCTGTTTCCAGGCTCTTTGATGACCCGAACTGATGACGAGGGGCTTTTTATTGTGAGGAGACCCTCCACATATGGCCCTTGCCAGAGTATAAAAGCTGGGGGCAGATTTGGAGGCACCAGCACGAGCCTGCCTTCCACTGAAGCTAAGCTAAACACAGGTAAGGACACACACACACACACACACTCTCACACACACACACACACCTGAACACAGTACAGCATCCAGCAGAGACACAGGGCCCACACACCCTGCCCAACACACCCAGGAAACACCCTTCATCCTGGGGGGAAAGACCCCGACAGACGCCCTATAAACCTTCATCATGAACACAGAGGTGGAGAATAACAAGTACTTTATTTCATTTTAGACGGACTTTACCACTAGAATTTAAAAATGGAAATATAGCATTTGATTTTATTAATCTAACAGCTTTATTTACTTCACAAATTAAGATTTTGGCATAAGAGAACGTTTAAAAAAGTAGATTTTTAGAGGGTTGTAAATTAAACTATAGCCAACGGTTCATACGAGAACAGATTGAGAGGAAATTAAAATACATTTTCTAATTTATTTTAAATACATTTGATGTTTTTGAATTTGGTACATTTAACACTTTAACTACATTATAATGATTTTACTTATTTTTTTAACTTTATTTGGCTTTTTTCTCCGCTACACCTGTAGGAATTATCATGAAAGGTTTATTTTTATTTCACCTTTTTAACTACTTTTAACTTTACAGTTTTTGAGTGTTTTAGAAGTAATTATTTTAGATTTTATTGCTTTTGGTACTTTTACGTTTAACACATTCATTTTTTTGTTTTTTATAGTTTGTTTCTCATCATCCTGTCACTTCAAAGTCAAAGTCAGAGAGATCGAAAAACAATTTCCTACAATCCCGAGGAATACAAAAAATTTAAATATATATAAAAATATGTATACACCTACATAACTATACTATCTTGTCTTCTCATTTTGCTCTAACTCCATCATGTTCATTCTAATCTGTAAAGCCCACTGAGACTTTTGTGACATTGGGCTTTACAAATAAAGTTTGATTTGATTTGATTTGATATACCTCTGTTTGTGTTTCAGACTCTCACCATGTCTCAGACCGCCAAGTCCGCCTCCAGCCAGGGAACCGACGCCAAGGACAAGGGCGCCCCCCCTGCTGCCACCAGCAAGGCCACCAAGACCGGAGAGCCCGGCATGGGGTCCTTCAGAGTGAGTAGTCCCCGCTGTGCCTGCACTTTAGGAACTGGGTTAATACCAGACACACAAACTGTAGAGAAAATGTACTGAGAGAGAAAAAGACAGATTTGTACCCACTCAACTTGATTTATTTAAAGGGCCAGTTACGTAGAGAAAAGTGACAGAAAAAGACATATTTTGGGAGATTGAAATACCCATTTTGAAATGCATTGGTTAAAGTAGAGAAAACTGAGAGAAAAAGACATATATTTGTTGACTGACATAGTTTTCTATTCAGATAATCGAGTCTTTTAGACGCATTAAAGCTTTCCATTGTTTGATATTGCATGGATTAGTTACCTTTCATTCAAAGGAATGAATGCAGCATAAACCAATCACTGACTGCCCTTCTCTATCTCTCTGGTAGTATAACTGTTCCCTGCTGTTCCCTGTGTGCAGATGATGATGTTCGACCAGGAGAACTTCCAGGGAAAGATGATCGAGGTCCAGAATGAGTGTATGAACGTGTGTGACCGTGGCATGGATAGAGTGCGTAGTATCATTGTGGAGTGCGGCCCGTAAGTGGACACACATTACTGCAGATATATTCTTATATATATATAATATTATCCCCTCTAATTGTGCTCTCCTCTCCTCTCCTCCCTCACCCTCCAGCTTTGTTGCATTTGAGCAGACTAACTTCCGTGGGGAGATGTTCATCCTGGAGAAGGGAGAGTATCCTCGCTGGGACACCTGGAGCAACTCCTACCGCAGTGACTGCCTCATGTCCCTCAGGCCCGTCCGCATGGTACGCTCTAATGAGACGATTTCATACATATTTAAACACGACGGCATTATCCTACATTTAATAAGATCATTATATAACAACCTGGAGCAAGTCCTAGCGCAGCGACTGCCTCATGTCCCTCAGGCCCGTCCGCATATACGCTCTAATAAGACGATTTAAAATATATATATAAACATGACAGCTTTATTCTACATTTAATAAGATCATTACGTAAAAACCTGGAGCATCTCCTACCACTGCCTTATGTCCCTGAGACCCATCGGCATGGTAGGTTCATTATATACTGCATTATCTAACATTATATGACATCATTATTGAGAAATAACCCTGTAAATAACCCTAACTAGACGGCATCATCTTAAGATGAAAGCAAAATGAAATGCTACCTTTGTTGGTGAACTTTAATACGAATAGTTCTATGAAACGAACAAAGATAATGACCTGAACACGATTTAAATTCTTATTCAACACCAGAAATCTGAGGACATGACACATATTTAAATAGTAGAATAAGAAAAAGTAGAATAGAAACTACAAAGACATTCAGTTTACTATCATATATACAATTTAGGAAGCTCGACCTCAGATATTTTGGGGATATTTTGCTTTAAAAAGTGACTCAAACTTCCTATTCGCTATGATATTCCCTCTCTCTGATCAGCCTTATCACCCATACATAATGTACTGTAACATGACCCCCTGATCCCCCCCCCTGCAGGACAGCATGGAGCACAAGATCTGCCTCTACGAGCTCTCCGACTTCAAGGGCAACAAGATGGAGATCCAGGAGGATGATGTTCCCACCCTGTGGGCGCATGGGTTCTGTGACAGAGTGGGCAGCGTGAGGGTTCCTGGAGGATCGTGAGTACACATCATATACTTTTATAGATTATAGTTCCTATTCAGACACCTAGAGGAAACATAGAAGCTCCTAAAGGTGCAATAAGATGTCCTCAAAACAATTATAAAGAAAACGGAGAGAACACTGAGAGAAAAAGACAGATTTTTAGTCCCACCTGTTGGAAACAACCTGCTTTGATAAACAATCTGATCTATTTAAAGGGCCAGTTACACACATATCCTCACATGCAGCAAGGCAGAGAGATTTGGATTTATAACCTACGTTTTTGAAATGCATTGGTTAAAGTAGAGAAAAAACTCCTAAAGGACCTCTTTAAAGACCCCTGGAAACTCCTCACGGACCCATAGAATCACTTCAAAGACCCCTAGAACCTCCTCAACAGCCATTCAAATCATCTTAGGGACCCGTAGAACCTCCTCAATGAAAACCAAACCTCTGAATGGACTTCTAAACACTTATGTATAACTAAGGACTTCTTAAAAAAAACCTGGAACCTCCTCAGCAGATGCTAAAACTGCTTTAGGGACCCTAACCCTAACCTAACCCTAACCCTAACCCTAGAACCTCCTCAATGAAACCCAAACCTCTTAATGGACTTCTAAACCCTTATATATGACTAATAACATCCTTTGGTTTCGTAAAACTCTTAAAGGACCTTTTAAAAACTGCTGGAACCTCCTCAGCACACACTAAACCTGCTTCAAAGACCCCTCGAACCTCCTCAACAGCCACTTAAATCATCTTAGGGACCCGTTGAATCTCCTCGATGACCAAAAACCCCACTGGTCTTCTCAGAACTCCTTAAAAGATCATTTTAGGGACTCCTAGAATCTCTTCAATGAAACCCAAACCTCTGAATGGACTTCTAAACACTTATATATGACTAAGGACCTCTTAAAAAGACCCCTGGAACCTTCTCAGCACACAATAAATCTGCTTTGTGGACCCTCAGAACCTCCTAAAGAACCCTTAAGTGTACTCCTGTACCACCACTTTAACATCCTATAATCAAACCAATGAGTTTAAGCATGATACTGTTGACAATTGACCCTTGACTAACCCTCCTCCCTCTCCATCTTCCCTCCCAGTTGGGTGGGTTACCAGTACCCCGGATACAGGGGCTACCAGTACCTGTTTGAGTGCGGAGACTACAGACACTACAACGATTTCAGCGCCTACCAGCCTCAGATGCAGTCCATGCGTCGCATCAGAGACATGCAGTTCCACCAGAGAGGCTGCTTCACCTTCACCGCCGCCACCAAGTAAATACTGACCCCACCCACCATCTTTAGATCTCCAACCCTTCCCTAAATCTACACCACCATCATGGCTCCATCCCAAAGGAAAGACCGGATGAGAACTCAACATCCACTGACTTTTTATGGTGCTAAAAAATAAACAAGTTTTGAAAAACCTGAAAAGCTCACTGGCTGGATTATCTTTATTTATCTCCAACAGGAACAGTGGGGTTGCTGTTGGAGTTAATGGTGTGTTTGTTGTTTGTTGTGCCCTTAAAGTGAAGTGTGTTTATTTATTTGCATCTCCTACAGGTCGCTATTATATTACAGTTATTATTAGATATCTTAATGGGTAAAAAAATCACATTATACTGTTTTATATTACCTTCAATGTGCAAGGTTATCAATGATACATATACATTTCGAAGCATCATTTTGAGATGACCACATTTAAATCACACACACACACACACACACACACACACACACACACACACACACACACACACACACACACACACACACACACACACACACACACACACACACACACACACACACACACACACACGAAATGTAATAAATACAAAGAAAAAGTAAATAATATCATAGTTTTTTGCTTTTAAAAGAGCCATACATTTGGTTATTTGCTACATTTTTATTTGTTGACCTACATGTTGTACTATTACTTAAGTGAAAGTACCATTACTACAATAAATAATACTCCAGGTATTTATTTCTTAGTTATACCAACAACAAACACAAGGTGGTATAGTAACTGAGACTCCAAGAAAAAGTGGTTTTAATACATTTACTGGTTGCTTTGGGACTTTAACATTTAATTAATAAGTTCAGGTGAATCAAAGACACACATTGAATTGAATCTAGGAGAGAAAACCTAAAAAATATGGTTGGGTTAAGTTTACGTAACGTCATGTTAAACTGGTCCACGTGTTGCCTTCACTGGCCCTCGGAAACTCCATTATCAATGCCCAAGAGAAAAACAAAAAAAGAACATTGTGAAACACCTTTAAAAGCCTCGTTGGCGACATCTACACAATTTTGAGGTACTTAAAGCTTAAACATAAAATAAATCAATGATTAAATACACTTTGACAAATATGTATAGGTTCAGATATCCAACAGCAGTATATAATGTTATTCAAATTAGCTCTACATTGACCAGCTGTGATACAAATACATTAATAATCATAATAGTGAGAAACCACGTACCTCAATTTGCTGTACGATTATGTACATACTTTCGTTCATAATTCTCACCTAACGTTTGCTTCCACCTGCTAGTACTAATAATTCTGACGGCACGTAAACGCAGCATTGTGTTTCATAACACCTCAGTTAAAATCTGTTCCTGAAGGAGGCATGGCTGCTCTCTTTAAAGCAAGAAAAGGTGAGTAAATGAGGAGAAATATATATAAAAATAACCAACATTACAGGCATAGGCTATGTAACACAATGCTAGCAATGCTACATTAGCTTCGTGTGGAAACTAAGGGAAAAACCATAGAGAAATATCATAGTTAGCTTAGCTTGATATGTAACCAGTGCAAACATGAAGGTCTTATTATGTAATTTAACACTTTATATGATACCTTATTGTCTTATAAATATACATGTGTGTTAGCTTTCGTTACTGACAGAGGAAACGCGTTGTTATAATATGTTAAACATGTTTCTTAGAGTTAGCTTTCGGCTAATTGTAGGGAAGAAGTTAGCAGCTACATGTTAGCTTTCGGCTAATTTAGGTAACAGGTTAGCTATGTTTAATAACATTAATAACAAGTAATGACGTAGTTTAATGAATGGCAAATCTTGTTGTTTGACAGATATTCTTGATAGTTTGGTGTTTCTATAACTGTCAGAGAGATATGAAGGTGACTGAGGATGAGGATAACCTTTCACCTACTTCATGTAAAGCTAGCAGTGGTGCCTGGTGCGTTCAAAGACAGAAGGAAGTCTATACAGAATAAGGGGAATAAAGGAATGTGTAATTATATGTGAATTATATGGAAGTATTCAGATGATTTACTGAAATAAAATTGCTATTATAAACAATACTGTTACGACAGTAAAGGGACAAAGTACAACAGAAACAAAAGCATGCTTTAATAAATAGCTAAACAGTAAAACATAATTTAGTATTGTATTTAGTGATGCATTTTCTTCATGCATCTCTCTTTCTGTCCCGTCCTCAGCGCTCGGTCTTGAATCAGATTGTAATTGCAATATCACAATAATCACAGTAATCCCAATCATCTATTCTCCACATCGTTCATCCCTGGTTGAGATATTCTAACTAATGAATCTTTCTATCTCCTCCCTCAGCGCTCGGTCTGTGTCTCTCCTGTCGGAGTTTCTCGGCTCTGGCTGAGCTCCCGGAGACTCACCAGATGCTCCGACAGATCTGCAGAGACTTCGCTGACCGAGAGCTGACCCCCATCGCCGGGAAGCTGGACAAAGAGCATGCTTTCCCTAAAAAACAGGTACAATTGAACTCTTGCACTACTACCGCTCAGGTTGCAGTCGAATTGTCCAAAAATCTGCTCCAATCGTCTCTTCCTATCCACTATTCCTTGACCTCTGTGTGAAACTATTTCTATTCTATTTTATTTGTATTTACTTGCACTATTTTACCTACTGTTGGAGGAGCCTGTGAACTAAGATTTTCATTGACATATCTACACGGTATGTACAAATGACAATAAAAGCCTTGAATCTTGAAAACATCCCAGGGTTAAGGAATAGTAGATAGGAGAATTCAAAAGGACTTAGGAAAAGAGACTGCTTTGAGAATCCGACTGCATTTGCACTCTCAAAGTATTTATGATGAGCCAGCGGACGTCATAAATGTGCGTCTGCTGCTGTGCGGAAACTACAGTTTTCTATACAGCGGACTACACAAGATAAGATAGGACTTCATAAGGAAATGGTTGTGCCAGACTTAAGGTCCTTACACACCAAGCCGACTTCGGCCGTCGATAGATGTCGGGCCGTCGATGAGCGTCCTGTCGCCCTACTCAGATTGGTGTGTCCCGCCCCGTCTTGTCTTTTCGGCCGTGCCGACACCCTCCGTCGCCGATTCGACATGTTGAATCGGCGGGCAGTCGGCCTAAGAAATCACTCTGATTGGCTGTTCAGCTTAGCGAATCAGTGCATGAGAAGCGAAACGGAAGTGAGGGACCCAAACAAACGATTAAGAAGGCACATCTGAGATTCCACAGGTTCGGGAAAGCCCCGTGAGCTTCTCGCTGTAGAGTGAAAATGGAACGCACACGCTATTTGTTGTTTGTTTATATCACGCAGTCTGTTCTTCTTCTCTCGGTGTATCGCGCAGTCTGTCTTCCGGTTGTTGCCTCTTTTGAATGACGAATACACACTACCGCCGCCTGCTGGTAAGGAGAGTTATTGCCACTCACGCATGCGCAGTTCGTACGTGCTTCTTGGCCGTCGGCTGAAGTCTTTGCGGTGTGTTCCAGTGCGACACATGGCCAAGACGCAGAGACGTGAGGCGACACAACAGACGTGTTCTTTGCTGTCAGTTTGGTGTGGAGGGGCCTTTACAAAAATACAATAAACACAGCAGCATAATAAAACATAAAACAACATATGTGCAAAGTGTTTAGGGTTATTGAAAGTAACTAACCAAAAATATTTCCTGAGACTTCATTTGAGATGTAAGATCTTCTGGTTTCTGAACATGTTCTGAATGACTGTGAGTAATGTATATGGTAAGGGGGTTATCACATGTTTAAGGTATGTAACATGTTCTTCCTGTGCACGCTGCTGCAGATCCAGGATTTGGGAGCGCTGGGTGTGATGGCCATAGAGGTCCCGGAGGAGCTGGGGGGGGCGGGGATGGACTACCTGGCCTACAGTCTGGCCATGGAGGAGATCAGCCGAGGCTGCGCCAGCACGGGGGTCGTGGTGTCTGTCAATAACGTGAGTGTGTTTTTTATATCAGCTGTTTTTAAAGGTCTCCTATCATGCAAAATGCACTTTCTGATTTATTTTATACATAAATATGTGTCCCCGGTGTGTCAGGAGACGAAAATAAAACCCTCTCTTTTCCTCCGTACCCACATCTCTAAAAACGGGATTTGCGTCCGATATGACGAATATCTGAAATGTGGGCGGGCTTTACACCCACGGGCCAATCAGAAACGTTGCTATCAGAAACAATGAGACGTGTTCTGGACGTAATATGGTCTGTGTTTACATTAGCATCGCTAACACTCAGAGCTAACCTGTACTGGAGAGAGCATGTGTAAAGAAGCAGGAAATAGAAAGGAACTCACCTTGTGGTATCCCTGAGAGAGAGAAAGAGTTTGAGCTCCATACTGTTTCAGAGAGAATCCTTGATGTGGTTTGGAACATGATATGGTGTTTAATCACGTTTTCTTTTTTTAAAGCTGCGGACCCAGAATCAGCACTTTAGTAACGGGCTGAAATAGAGGGGTTTGAGGCTAGAATGCATGATCTGTTTGGTACTTCATAGACATGTTTTTTTATATATCTGAGACTTATAATATTTGCCTAAGAATAGTATAATGGGAGACTTTTAAGATTCAAATGGGTTAAATCATGATTAAGCAGCTACATGGCCTGTGTTCTCCCCTATAGCTAATAAACAATAATATTTCTGTGTGTTTCCTAGTCTCTGTACATCGGGCCGATATTAAAGAACGGCACAGAGGAGCAGAAGCAGCAGTGGATCACACCGTTCACCACCGGAGAGAAGGTGGGCTGCTTCGGACTCAGTGAGCCAGGTAAACGGGTCATTCATGATGATGATAACAATAATAATAACACTGTTAGTTATATATTCACGGGGGGTGGGTCAAATGGCTTTGCAATCAAGTTAACTAAATACATATTGATCCCCCCTCCAGGTAACGGCAGTGATGCGGGCGCTGCCTCCACCGTGGCCCTTCAGGACGGAGAGGACTGGGTTCTGAACGGGACCAAAGCCTGGATCACCAACAGCTGGGACGCCTCGGCCACCATCGTGTTCGCCACCACCGACAAGAAGCTCAAACACAAGGCAAGACACGTCTTACACAAAGAGATAAAGGAAGCATTGTGATATCTAGAAACCTGTTTCACATATTTGTGGTGCTTTGTTACTTCCTCTAAGGTGTGTTTTGTTCCGTGTGTTCAGGGTATCAGTGCCTTCCTGATCCCCATGCCTCACCCCGGTCTCTCTCTGGGGAAAAAGGAGGACAAACTGGGCATCAAAGCGTCGTCCACGGCCAACATCATCATGGAGGACTGCAGGATCCCTCTGGGAAACATGCTGGGGCCAAGAGGGGCCGGGTTCAAGATCGCTATGGTACTTTAATTTCAAAATAAGAGCTGAATCATCCTTCAAAATTCTCTTTTTTCAAAATAAGAGCTCAATCAACCTCAAAATGCTTTTTTTTTACATTGTCCGATGTACTTGTTTTTCAAAATAAGAGCTCAATCATGCTAAAAATGCCCAATGGAAACACCTTAGCTAAAATGAAATAGCTTTGTGGTGGAAACCAAGATCGCCATGGTACTTTAATTTCAAAATAAGAGCTGAATCATCCTTCAAAATTCTCTTTTTTCAAAATAAGAGCTCAAACGACCTCAAAATGCTTTTTTTACTTTTTCAAATGTGCTTTTTTTCAAAATAAGAGTTGCATCATCCTTTAAAATGATCTTTTCACTTTCTCAAATGTGTTTTGTTTTTTTCAAATAAGAACTCAATCATGCCAGAAATGCACAATGGAAACATGTTAGCTAAAATAAAGTAACTTGGCGGTGGATTTAAGATCGCCAAAGGTGCTGTATTTTCTAAATAAGAGCTTAATTAACTAACAAATAAGTAAAGGAAGCTCATCAGATCAAATTAAAAGTTGCTTGATCGTGGATTCAAGATCGCTATGGTACTTTATTATCAAAATAAGAGCTCAATCGACCTCAAAATGCTTTTTTTTTACATTGTCCGATGTACTTGTTTTTCAAAATAAGAGCTCAATCAACCTCATAATGCATTTTTTTTTACATTTTACGATGTACTTGTTTTTCAAAATAAGAGCTCAATCATGCTAAAAATGCCCAATGGAAACACCTTAGCTAAAATAAAGTAGCTTGGTGGTGGAAACCAAGATCGCCATGGTACTTATTTTCAAAATAAGAGCTCAATCATCCTCTTTTCACTTTGTCAAATGTGCTTTTTTTCAAAATAAGAGCTCAATCGACCTCAAAATGCTTTCTTTACTTTGTCAAATGTACATTTTCTGTGTCTCGCAGCAAACTCTGGACAGCGGGAGGATTGGGATCGCTTCTCAGGCTCTGGGGATCGCTCAGGCGTCTCTGGACTGCGCTGCAGATTACGCTCTCAAACGCGTTGCATTCGGATCTCCAATCGGAAAGCTGCAGGCCATACAGGTGACTGTCGTGCAAACACTCATATAGAACTCTCTACACTGCAGGAAAAAGCTCAAATTAAAACTAAGGTGCACTACGACTTGTTTTCCAACTGATAAATACTTTGATGTTGCTTATAAATGGGTCTAAAAACACTTTATTTGGAGGTAAAACTGACATAAATAATAAAGAAACTTTGACTTTAAGGATCCGGAAAGTGATGGTTTTTGTGATAATTGAGTGTTTTCCCTGTAGTTTAAGCTGGCTGACATGGGGGTGGCGTTGGAAAGCGCTCGCCTGCTCACATGGAAAGCTGCTCTGCTTCGAGACTCAAAGCAACCCTTCACCAAGGTACTCCTTCCTTCTGATTTTAACTCGGCCTGTCACGATAATTAATTTTGTTGGACGATACATTTTCCCGGAAATTATTGCGATAAACGATAATATTGTCGGCACCGCTGTAAGACCATTTTAGACCACTGACATAATGATTCGTCAACGACATTTTTGACATGACTGAGACGAGACGATGACGAGCTAAAAATAGATTATTGATAATAAAAACTATGACGAAATGTATATTTAGTTTGAGCCCCGCCCCTCACAGCGAGCCTGGCTGTGTGTGAGCCCCACCCCTCACAGCGCGCCTGGCTGTGTGTGAGCCCCACCCCTCACAGCGAGCCTGGCTGTGTGTGAGCCCCGCCCCTCACAGCGAGCCTGGCTGTGTGTGAGCCCCGCCCCTCACAGCGAGCCTGGCTGTGTGTGAGCCCCACCCCTCACAGCGCGCCTGGCTGTGTGTGAGCCCCGCCCCTCACAGCGAGCCTGGCTGTGTGTGAGCCCCGCCCCTCACAGCGAGCCTGGCTGTGTGTGAGCCCCGCCCCTCACAGCGCGCCTGGCTGTGTGTGAGCCCCGCCCCTCACAGCGACCCTGGCTGTGTGTGAGCCCCGCCCCTCACAGCGCGCCTGGCTGTGTGTGAGCCACGCCCCTCACAGCGCACCTGGCTGTGTGTGAGCCCCGCCCCTCACAGCGCGCCTGGCTGTGTGTGAGCCCCGCCCCTCACAGCGCGCCTGGCTGTGTGTGAGCCCCGCCCCTCACAGCGAGCCTGGCTGTGTGTGAGCCCCGCCCCTCACAGCGAGCCTGGCTGTGTGTGAGCCCCGCCCCTCACAGCGAGCCTGGCTGTGTGTGAGCCCCGCCCCTCACAGCGAGCCTGGCTGTGTGTGAGCCCCGCCCCTCACAGCGTACATGGCTGTGTGTGAGCCCCGCCCCTCACAGCGTGCCTGGCTGTGTGTGAGCCCCGCCCCTCACAGCGTGCCTGGCTGTGTGTGAGCCCCGCCCCTCACAGCGAGCCTGGCTGTGTGTGAGCCCCGCCCCTCACAGCGTACATGGCTGTGTGAGCCCCGCCCCTCACAGCGTGCCTGGCTGTGTGTGAGCCCCGCCCCTCACAGCGTGCCTGGCTGTGTGTGAGCCCCGCCCCTCACAGCGTGCCTGGCTGTGTGTGAGCCCCGCCCCTCACAGCGTGCCTGGCTGTGTGTGAGCCCCCGCCCCTCACAGCGCGCCTGGCTGTGTGTGAGCCCCGCCCCTCACAGTGTGCCTGGCTGTGTGTGAGCCCCGCCCCTCACAGCGTGCCTGGCTGTGTGTGAGCCCCGCCCCTCACAGCGTGCCTGGCTGTGTGTGAGCCCCGCCCCTCACAGCGCGCCTGGCTAAAATGCTGGTCACATCCTTATGTAAACAAACACGCATGTAAACGGCAATTTATCGAGGTCAGAAAAGTTATCAAGTTCATTTTTATTTATCGAACGATAAGTCAATTAATTGCTTATCGCGACAGGCCTACGTTTAACATTTCTGCACACGTGTTTACCCTCATTTTGTATTTCCTGCAGGAAGCAGCCATGGCTAAACTCGCAGCGTCTGAAGCCGCCACCTTCTGCGCTCATCAGGTAAAAAGCAATCCAAACGGAGGGTTAAAACCACAGAACACCTCCCTAAAGGTTCTTTAAATATCCCGTGTGTGTTTCACTTGACTTCCAGGCGATCCAGGTGTTGGGGGGGATGGGCTACGTGACGGACATGCCGGCGGAGAGGCATTATCGAGACGCTCGCATCACGGAGATCTACGAGGGAACCAGTGAGATCCAGAGACTGGTGATAGCCGGACTAATCTTGAAGGAGTACCAGTGACACGCAACCGAAAAACTGACAATAAATCACAGATCTGGAGTCAGATGAGTCGACCTGGAGACATTACCTCATACGTAAAGATAGGAGAATGTGAGCTGAGCTGCAGGTTTTATATGTTTGTATCAAAACACTATTGAATGCCGACGTTCAGAGGAGATTCAGATGATTTTACGTGTCAATTAACCCCCATTTTTTCACGTTTCGTGAGAATTAAAGCACTTATTTTTGACTGTAAGCTCAAAAACGTCACTTTTTCTTTGCTGATTTAGGAGTCAGTTCACTTCAAAAATCACAAATCTGCTTAGAAATAAAAAAAGAACTCTTATAACTGCGTGAATATTTGGGTTTTAAAGTTAGCTAAAAAATGTCCGACTTTCCTTAGCGTCTTTTAATGCATCGCCACATTTAAGGATCAGTTCATTCACTAATACTTTCTTTCATGCCATGCAGACGGTTTTAGTTTCGTATGTTATTTGTCTCCTTTTCAACAATTAATTTCTAAATATTCTGCTTTTTAATACAGTAATAATGAGATAAATTCAACAAGAATCAAGGGTTTCAAAAATATACAATCACAAATCTGCTTAGTAATAAAAACAACTCTTATAACTGCCTGATTATTCTGGTTTTAAAGTTTCCTTTTTCATGCAAACCGAAGCTGCTAATGGATCATCTGGCCTACTTTTGAGAGACTTTCCATGAAATGTCTACAAATATAGTCCAGAACAACATTAAATAACAGTTTATTATCATTAGAATTTGATAAATAGACACAAGATTAATTGTATTCAAGGTTTTGTGTGAACTGACCCTTAAAATAATCACTTCCGGTGACAGCCAGCAGGGGGCGCTGCAGTGCCTTCATGATTCTTTGACTCACTTTCATCAGTTTCCGCAAAATAATCACTTTTTTTTCCAGATTGAAAACATTTGTTGACTTTAGTTTTACTAATTTAATATCATGAATGTCAGTTAGAGATAATACTTGAATGATTGTGGTGAATAAAGCCTGATAATTGAAGCCTTTTAGGGGATACATCTGTTATGAAATACAGTTTGTCTGCTTGTGTTTGGTTATTTTCACTGTGCCTCAATAACTTGTACATATTATAATGTATTTATGATGTGTGGATGATAATAAAAAACACAATTACAGGATTTAAAGGAGGGACATTACTGTTTTTACTGCAGCAGAAAACAAATAAAGCAACATTTCCAGTCGATTTCAGCAACATTTTGATCATTTTTAACAACTTTAAGTGCTTTTTGATCAGTTTATCAATAAAACTGATGATGAAAAAGACTTGCAAAAATAGCAAAATAAATGTCTTATATTTCATCCTTTAGATTTATCTTTAATGTGTTCATTTTGTTTGCTTTTCACCTCCTAGAATATGACGTTTTTCTGTCTTTTTAACCCAAATTTCCTGCAGGTTTTTCACAGTTTCTTCTTATTTATTTTTCCACAAAATGATATTCAAGCCAAGTTATTGGTAGTTAATATAGTTAGTTACTTGCAACCACTCACTCTGCATGCTTAGATAATTTAAAGGCTTGTGTGTCTCTGTGTGTGTGTGAGAGTTTTCTGTGTGAGTACTTATTCTTCTTGTTTACTGATTGCTTCCTGTCTGTGGAGCTGCTGATTGTGCAGAAAGTCATTGTTCAGACTGACCTCGTCTGCTGTGTGTGTGTGTGTGTGTGTGTGTGTGTGTGTGTGTGTGTGTGTGTGTGTGTGTGTGTGTGTGTGTGTGTGTGTGTGTGTGTGTGTGTGTGTGTGTGTGTGTGTGTGTGTGTGTGTGTGTGTGTGTGTGTGTGTGTGTGTGTGTGTGTGTGTGTGGTGTGTGTGTGTGTGTGTTATCCTGACGTTGTTTTCTGGCTCTTGTTTGCTTCCCTTATTTCACAAACAAGAGCGCGTGCGAGAGCAGAACATGTGCTTCTGCTGCTGATTGGCTGTTTCCTCGTTATAATTTGGTGCTTTTTTTTTTTATATGAAAGCCCTGACATGCAAGTGATCTTGCAGCTGAAGTCTAATCCTGTTTTCTTTCCAGTGTTTATGACTTAAAGGTCCCATGTCATGGCCATTTCTACTGATCATAGTTCCATTGTTGAGGTCTACTAGAATAGATTTACATTGTTCAATGTTCCAAACTCACATTGGTTTCTCATACAGCATCTCTGTATAGCAGCGGTTTTCAAAGTGTGAGGCGCGCCTCCCCTGGGGGGCGCCAGAGAGCTTCAGGGGAGGCGCAGCGTGAGAAAAAATAATAACGAGAAAAAGACGAGTAAAGTGACATTTGCACACTTTTGCCTGTCTGTGGAGACCGAGTTCCCCCACCTCGCCAAAAAGGCTGTTAAAGTGCTCACTCCCTTCACCTCCACCTACCTGTGTGAGTGCGGGTTTTCCGCATTGACTCTGATCAAAGGAAGTGCCGGTCAAGGCTGCAGCCAGAGGATGATCTGCGTTTATTCCTGTGTGCATCAAAGACGCAGACTCATTGTTCCCACTAAAGTAGGGGTGAGTGTAATAAGGAGATAAAGTTGACGTTCAGTGTGTTGCCGGGAGCATATAAGGATGTATCCACGATGTTGAAAATGTTAAAAATGTTTAAAAAGATATGTGTTGAGAACACGGCGTGCGAAAATATACGGGTCGTGCTGCAGCTAGATGTGCCTGTCCTCTGTAAGAAGGTGTCGGCGACTGACATGCAAGGAAGAACGGCTGTCCACAGGCTGTTCCAACTTTAACAACTTTATTAACTTCCAGGGTAGTGAATTGAACATGCTATTGTAATTGGGTGTGTGGTATATTTTCATGCACGGACACGCATGTTCCACAACACACAAACTGAACAACACTCAATTGTACGATCGCTACCAGTGTCCTTGCGATCTTGTTATAACAAGTCAACAAGTGCACGTTATTACTGATGCAATATGGTTGAGACCATTCGGGCTTATTCTAGAGGGGTGCAAGGAATAGTCCAAGTAGTGGAGGAGTTTTATACAATATGTTTAAAACATAAAGATAAAAAGGTTTTAAAAAGTGATTGTTTAATGTTTTAAGGAGGTGACGCTACTCAGCCAATCAAATCGGTGCAGTCAGTGAGTCAGCACAATAGATTCAAACACTCACAGAGACGAGACAAGAGGAGAGAAACAGTCGGAATAATTTCAAATGGCGGAAGGTAGACAGCGAAAACAGAGCATTTAATGACATGTTCTCTTACTGGACCTCTTTGAAATGCAATGTAATAACAACAATAATAATAATAATAATAATAGCAATAATAATTGGGAGGGGGGGCGCGGCTGTTCATATGTTCTCTGAGGGGAGGCTCACCTTCCCACACTTTGAAAACCCCTGCTGTATAGCATGTGTATTCACTCTCTGTCCTAAACGGCTTGTTGGAGCTCCTGCCCCCCCCCCCCCCCCCCTTGAATTCAGATATCGGTGCTTATTTTATGGAAGCCCTGAAATGTAAGTTACATTTTTCAAGTCTGATTTAAATAGTGTCCTATGTTTATGACTTCAGAAAACGGGTAAATGTAGAGTATATTTTGCCAGGATAACAGGCCTGGGCATTTTTCATATAATTGAGAACTATTGTGTAAAACTGACCGAACAGTTCTGAGTCCATATAAATACATATTAAATATACAGGTTTTTTATGGCATTAAATGTAAAGTGAGTTAACATCAATGTAGACGTCTCTGTTGTGAGCCTAGAGCACATGTGTCAAACTCAAGGCCCGGGGGCCAAATCAGGCCCTTGGTGGATTTAATTTCGGCCCACAGGATCATTTCTAATGACTATTAGATCTGGCCCGCCGGTATATTGCACGCACACCTTCACTCCATCCTGAGGGTCTCCTCAGCTCAGAGCCTGACCCCAAACATTGATGAGCTTGCACCCAAGATGAGATGCCAAGTATCTGAGCTAGCATCACAGAGCAGCACACTGAGTTTACATGGATGTTTCCTTCTGCACTTCTCTCACGACAACAGAGCATGTTTGGTTTGTTCTTTGAGGGAAATTGTTTTTTGAAGCTGTTGTTGGCCTGTGGGAAAATGTACTCATAAGAAATGACTCTGGAGAAGCTGCAGATTGAGCCATAAGAAATGAATGCAACTGATTATTTAATGTTTAATGTTGTTTTTATAGGCAATCATTTAAGCTTTGTTAGTTCCAGGTTTAATATGTGCAATAAGTTCATTTCAATAAGTTCTGCAATAAACATTGAACCAGTCCGGCCCTCGACTAGTACCCATTTTATAATGTTGGCCCACTGTGTATTTGAGTTTGACCCCCCCTGCTCTAAAGGGTTTCCTTATGATTCTATTGAAAGTCCAAATGATCATAATGATTTAAAACCTGCCTAACTCCAAAGTCCTTTCAAAAAGAAATAGCAAAAAAATACTTTGACTTTTTTAAATATTTTTGCATGAATACGCATGTGCAGCCTCGAAATTAGCCTCGAAGTACGCCGGCCTCGGTAGAATTCCAAGCATGCTGGACATTGGAACAGTCCTTTGGGGGGACTCGATGACGTAGCATCCTTGAAATAGTGGCTCTGGAGCATCCTTCCTCGACATTGAGAAACACCCTCTGTCTACACTACCTGGCAAAGTCAACCATTGCATCTATAAGTAATTGCATATTTATATATCAGATAAACCCAGCATTAAAGAAACAAGTACAGACACTATTTAGCGTTTTTCATTTATTAAAAAAAAGTATGTTTTATTAAAAATACTTGAGCAAACAGGAAGTAGAAACACTGCACATGTATTTAAAAGTGAATCCCCCTTTAATCACAACATCTCACCGCCTGCTGCTCACTGTGGGAACCAGGAGGTAAACGAGTCCACTGGGAGGTGAGGGGGGGGGGTCACACACACACACACACACACACACACACACACACACACACTGATCCAAGGCTTACAGATGAACTCTTTAAGCCTCTCGTTAAGCACTGATTGATTGCAGAGTCCTTGTGTTGAAGCCTTAATGAACTCCTGAGTACATCAGTGAGCTCGTTAAGTCTTAACGAGCTGCAGATTTAACATCATTCTTAAACTTTCACAACAGATGTGTGTCTCGAAACAAGTCGCCAAAATACAAAAAACACACTCCCCATTGAAGACAGGACAGCAGACTGAAAACCAACATGTTTACAATTAAAATATGAAATAAATTCAGATTATTGCACTTGGAAAAGTCATCTCTATCAGCGTCATTACGGTAAAAAGAAAATATAGAGAAATAACCTCGGGACACATTTTTAGTTGCAGTTTTATCCCTTTGAGTTTCTTCTCAATCAAACCTGGTTCATTTCCACCAGTTTCATCACTTTGAAAATGAATAAAAAATAACATTTTTAGTCGCATTTTCACCAGACATCATTTCAAACATTGAGCAAAGATCCAGGTCGGCTTCAAAGAAGTCCCCCAAAAATAAAAGTGAGTTTCTACGAAGCATTTCTTGTTGAAAACACCCAAACAAGAAGCTTCTTTTTCAGCTTCAATCCTGTGAACAAAGGAATTAAAAGTAACGGTTTTTTTTTAGGTTGACTTACAGAAGCTGTCCAGGGACCACAGAGGACACATGGCCTCTTGGCTAGTTCTGTCCCATTTACAGGAATGTTGATTAATGTGCGCTGTCCCTGTTAAATACATGAATATAAAAAACTACAACCTTAATAAACTTTAACAGAAGTTTTGGCAACGCTCCAGCTCTGCTACAAAATAATAAAAAGTCTCTTTTGTACATAATGCTTCTTCGTTGAGCTGAAGGTAAAAACTCTGGCACTATTGTATTTGTTTCATGTCCTATGTGTTGCTCTGTTGGAGGAGCCTGTGACGGTGACTTCAGATGTTCATTAACATATCTTCACTGAATCTAATGAGACAATAAAGCCTTGAAACTTGAATCTTGAAACTGGAGGAAACGTCTCAGTGTCTAGCTTCACCCGTTAGCTTCACCCGTTAGCTTCACCCGTTAGCTTCACCCGTTAGCTTCACCCGTTAGCTTCGTCTCGCTCAAACAGTCCCCTGAAAGTTCCTCATCCTAGACAAAGAAGTCTAGGATTCCTACAAAGCATTCCTTATCAAAAACACCCAAACAAGAAGCTTCTCTATCAGCTTCCACCCTGGTGAAAAAAGGAATTAAAGTAAGCGTGTTCGGTTGCAGTAGACACTACAACCGTTATACACTTTAACAGAAGTGTTGGCAACGCTCCAGCTCGTATTCAATATGCTCCTTAGATAACTTTTCATTTTATTGTATGTTCTCCTCGTAGCAAAGCACCTTGAGATGACGTTGTTTTTAAAGAGTGCTATATAATATAAATGAAATGTATTATTATTACTTCTTAGTTGCAGTTTTAGCAGAAGCTATTTCACCCGTTAGCTTCACCTCCGCTCCAAAAGTCCCCTAAAGTTAAAAACGTTTGCACTATTTCATCTGTTTGATTTGTTTCTATGTCCTAAATTCATGCTGCTCTGTTGGAGGAGCCTCGGACTTCAGATTGTAATTGCCGTATCTAAACTGAAGCTGCTGTGCTAACGACAATAAAGCCTTGAAACTGGAGGAGACTTCAAGAAACGTCTCAGTTGTAGCTTCACCCGTTAGCTGCATCTCGCTCACAAGTCCCCTAAAGTTCCTCAGACGTAGTGTTTCTTGTCCCCATTGGACCTGATGCTCCAAAGAATTCCCTTCAAAATAAAAGTGGATTTTTACAAAGCATTTCTTATCAAAAAACACCCAAACAAGAAGCTTCTCTATCAGCTTCAACCCTGGTGAAAAAGGGAATTAAAGTAAGTGTGTTAGCTTCATCTCCGCTCCAAAAGACCCCTAAAGTTCCTCAAACGTAGTGCTTCTTGTCCCCGTTGGAGGTGATGCTCTTGGTGGGGGTGTATTTTATGGGATACCCTCCCCTCGCCCCCTGGGAGAAGGAGCAGCACAGCAGCCCCCCCCCCATCAACAATAACGCCGTAGAAGCCCATCCGATATAAATGGCCGCCCCGATTTCCCTCTTTTTCGACGGAGGAATCTGAGGGTTGTGGAAATCCACGATGATGTTGTTGGCCATCCAGCAGAGCGGCACGAGAACAAAGAGCCCGCTGAAGATGTATAAGACCCCCCCGGTGAAAACGATGCGCCCCTTCAGCGCCTCCTCCTGGATGCAGTTGGTACACTGAGCGCCGGCGAGCGTCACCGCTAACGCCAAGACCCCGAAAACAGCCGCGATGACGGTGAGCGCTCGAGCCGTCTGAAGGTCCTGAGACAGAGCCAGCATCTGGGGGAGAAATGGGGAGGGGGAGATTAATTACAGTGTAAAAAAACAGATTATAGTCTAGTTTCCAACTCATATGAGATTACTGAGAGAATAAATGTGCCCATTTTCTGGGTAAAACTGCCATCTTGGACGCCCATTAGCCCCAAAATCACTCCATAATGGTCCAAATTGTCTTCATAGGCTTTAATGCAGGGGTGTCAAACTAAATTTCATCGCGGGCCACATTCGCATAAAGGTTGCACTCAAAGGGCCGGTTGTAACTATATAAATGTACATATATAAATATATAATATATATATAAAATAATGTATTATATTACATTATTGCCTCTGAATTGGATTATTATCGGATAGGATAATAACTTAGTAATTAACTACGTCTGAACGCAGAAGTCCAGGGCTAATCATTGCAAGTCTCTTCAGTGCGCATGTCACAAAACGAGATGCATTGTGGGACATGTAGTTTATGGGCAACCTGCTTCTGTAAAGTGGCATGTAACCGTATATTAAACGTATTATATTCTTTGCAAGCTCTTGCCGGGCCACAGAAAATGAAGTCGCGGGCCGGATTTGGCCCCCGGGCCTTGAGTTTGACACCCCTGCTAATGCAATGTAATGCTAAGTAACGCAACTTTCACATTGCTATTTACCAGCTCAAAGACTTCTATTGTGAACCCGGAAACAACGTGACTACACCAACGTTTTATGATAGAAATGTATAATACGGGTCTCCAGATTCCAGCCCCCCAAAAAAACTAAACAAAAAACAACTGGCGGGCAATTTGCACATTAGCATAAGTTGGGGAAGAAATGGGGAAGGTGAGTTGTGTTACAGTGTAAAAAAATACATCATAGTCTAGTTTCCAGCTCATATGAGACTACTGAGAGTTCAAATGTGCCATTTTGGATGCCCATTAGCCCCAAAAACCAATCAGAAATGGTCCAAATTGTCAGGCTATAATGCTATTTAATGCTAATTAACGCTTGTTGTCACTGTACAGCATTTTACATTACTTATGTGACTGTCTATGTTTCTTGTAGTTATTTAATTGCTCTTTTTACTGACCCTAACCAGCACCTGTAGGGGAAGAAATGGTGAGGGTGAGTTGGATTGCCATGTCTAGTTTCCAGCTCATATCAGCTCACAGAGAGTATAAATATGCACATTGTTTTGGTTAAAATGACCATTATGGGACCTGATAATGTCAGAAATGGATTCAGTATCCCCAATAACCCCAAAAACCACTTCAAATTGTCCAAATTCAAAAGAATATTCATGGACTCTTATCCAATTTAATGCTAATTAACGCATTTTACACAGTGCTATTTGCCAGCTCAGAGTCATATTGTGAACCCGGAAACGTGAGGACCCCAACGTTTTATGATTTAAATGTATAGTATGGGTCTCCAGAACATAGAAACTGTCGTATGCTAACCTGCATATGTTGGGTGATTTGCAAAAGTTGCATTAATTAGCATTAATATACACAATAGCTAAAAAAGCTTGGTCCATTTGGATAATTCTGGAGTGGTTTTGGGGGTTATTGAGGATGCTGAATTGCCATTTCTGACATTATCAGGATCTAGAAACCAGAAAGTGTCCATATTCCTTCTCCCATCGAGCATACATTTGCATTATAGCCTACTAAGACGATTTGGACAATTTGGGAGTGGTTTTTGGGGTTATTGAGGATGCTGAATCTATTTCGAACAATATTAGAATCCAGCAACCAGAAAGTGCCCATATTCCTACTCCCGGTGGGCTTCAGTATCCTCAATAACCCCCAAAAACCACTCAAATAATGTCAGAAAAAAGCCAGATTTGGTAACGGGAAAAAAAGAAAGTGTGCAATACTATTAGGAGTGGTTTGTGGGGGTTATTGAGGATGCTTAATTGCCATTTCTGACTGTATCAGGATCTATAAACCAGAAAGGACCCACATTCCTATGCCTAGTGGGCTTCAGCATCCTCAATAACCGATAAAACCCCACTCCAAAATTGTCCAAATTGTCTTCATGGACTATAATGCAAATTATTGGGGGTTATTGAGGATGCTTAATTGCCATTTCTAACAATATCAGGATCTAGAAACCCATTTTCGTACTCCAGGTGGGCTTCAGCATCCTCAATAACCCCCAAAAACCACTCAAATAATGTCAGAAAAAGCCAGAGTTAGTAACGGGGAAAGGTGTGCAATACTATTAGGAGTGGTTTGTGGGGGTTATTGAGGATGCTTAATTGCCATTTCTAACAATATCAGGGTCTAGAAACCCATATTCGTACTCAATAACTTCCCAAAAATCACTCTTAATATTCTGCAAATCTGGGAAATAGGGAAATAAGGAAGTAGGGAAATATAAAAGAGTGTCCAACGCACCGAGTCGTGTATCTTGCACTGCATCTGTCCGGTGCTCTGGACCACGCAGGACATCCACAGCCCGTCCCAGATGGTCTGCGCCACCACGATGTTGGAGTCGATGAACGCCGTGACCTTCCACATGGGCAGGCCGCACGCCACCATGACCAGAAGAGAGCCGGCGAGGCACAGCGCCATGCCGAGGGACTCCAGAAACGTGGACAGCATGGTGTCAATCAATCAATTTATACTTAGATATATATAGATTAGATATACTCCAGTGTGTGAGAGAAGGAGAGTCTTTTTACTGTGGAGTCCTGAGGCTCTGGGAGCTCTTCATTTAAGAGGAGAACACAATGAGGAACCTTTGAGCCAATCAGAAGCTGAGGGGTTTATTTGCCTCGGCCAATGAGAAGGAGGGGGCGTGTTCAAGCTGCAGACTCACACACGCCCCCTTTAACACTCCCCTTTTCCAAATCCTGTAAATATGGAAAGCCAACAGTGCCATTTAACCCTAACCCTATTCATCTTAGTTTTATTTATTTATCGCCACAACAAATAAGCATTTTGAAGTGTTTTTTGTGAAAGTACAGACAGGATATATTGAAAGCCAACAGTGACAATAAACACCACTACTTAACAGGTTTTAGTCAAACACATTTTATTTTTAAACGCCGCTTTTTACGGAGCTTTTATTATCATAAAGAAATGCTTCAATCGCGGCAAAAATACACATTAAGGGGCGTTTTAAATAACCAAAACAAGCTAAACAAGATGTTATTTAACTATAAAAAACTATGAATGAGTGGTG
>NW_022987774.1:120000-132500 GCF_902827165.1 Trematomus bernacchii
GAAAGAGGGCGGAGAAATTGTGGATACAAAAACTGGGCACCACCATCCCGAGGGGGCTAAATGACAGCTGACAACACCAACACATTCTCATACCACACAAACCACACATTACAACACCCATCCACAGACCAATAGGCCAGTGCACACAAATCATAACCATGAATCACAAACCCCAACCATAACTCAAAACCTAACCCCTTAGGTTAACCCTAACCCTAACCCTAACCCTAAAATACACAGCCGGAAAAAATCTGCCACTTCCTTACAGAGCCCCTCCTCCAACACGCGCACATGACCAATGAGGGCACGAGATAAGTTTGTGCACGAGATGGAAGGCTGACAGGCAGGTAGGCCATCCAGTTACTTTAGCCGGGCTCGCTAATTGGTCGTGCTTTTTACAGCGCTACGGCTTCCACAGATGACATTTTTTAATGTATTTATTGTCAAAGCATTTAATATATTCATTGCTATCGAAATGTTAAGAGCATTCCATGGAATATAACAAAAAGGGTTTCTGAAATAAATTACATACTCCACCTTTAATGCAATTTTTGTGTTTTGTTACTTTGTTCTGAAAGCTGAACCTGCTGCTCCTCACAGAGAGAAGAGGGAAGAGGCTGTGTGAATTACTTTACATTGTGGATAAGGGTGGATAGCCCCCATTGTTCTGTGAGTCAAAATGAAAGACAGCCCACACACCTATCAATCATCAAACCGTGGGGTCTTATTTCATTACGTTGAATGTTGTATCCATGGATGTATAAAGAGTAGTTCTACAGCAAAAGTATTCTCCGTCGGGACTTCCTGCAACAACACCACGCCGTTATCTTGATTCTGATTGGCCAGAAGACATCAGCAAAGATGTTTTATTGAGAAGACGATCACTACGTGACAAAAGTTTTCAAAACCGTTTCTAGTCTTCGGCATTTCCAGACAAGCGGCTGCTGAAATCAATCTTACTAGCTGCTGTCTGTGCAATTTACTCGGCGCGAGTTGGCAGACTTTTCACTGTGAACGTGACGTATGATAGTAAACGTTGGAGATCCAATGGGGATACTGAATGGCGGATCTGAGTGATCTCAATCAGTAATGCATGACACAAACCCAACGTTTTTTCACAAATGTACCTGTTGGCGGTTCTAGTGTTAAATGTCATTTAAAAAATTTAAAAAACATACAATATACTGCATGTAAGACTATATAATTATTACTGTGTATTGACCAATGGAAAAAAACCACACCAACATAACACATAAATAAAACAAGGATAACTGTGACTTATTGTTGAGTAAATAACAGTGTGTGTGTTTTAAACCTTGGTCCTCCCCGCAGAGATTTCTCCACTTTCTATGATTTTTATTTTAAATGATATTGTCAACTGTATTTAAAAAATGTCTGATCGGATTGGCAAAAACTTCAGAATTTGTATTGACCGCCATTCAAATGACAGCTTTGTTTTCCCCCAAAAGTGGGCGGGGCCGTAATTTTTGCCCGGAAGTGACGCATGTGTTACTCTCATCTATATAATAAGTGAGGAATTTCATGAAAACATATTTATTTACTTTTGTTTCAACATTGGATATTTTGTGTTTGTGGTGGATTCAATCGAATATCAAGAAAATGATTTATGTAAACATGTTTTACTTTTGTTTTAAACATTGCCCGTCTCCGCCCATCACTCTCCTCCTCTGCTGCTGAAACCCTGATTCATGCATTCATCACATCACGACTCGACTACTGCAATAGCATCCTCTAGAGTCTACGGCATACCATCCAACCTCCTCAATAAACTCCAACATATCCAGAACTCTGCTGCCCGCCTCACCCACAGCCGCTCCCGAGACCACATCACTCCCGTCCTCCAGAACCTATTTATTTGTTGTTCTTTTCTTTTCACTATCTCTGTAAAGCGACTTTGAGCACCTGTAAAAGCGCTTACAAATTAAATCTATTATTATTATTATTACTTACATTTTACGTTTTTTTACATGTCACTTATTAGTTTTTATATTACGAGTTACATATTTAATCACAGATAATAATTTGTATTTTATGTACATCTGCAGTATTTTCTGAAAGTGCAAAAATACTGTAAATATTATATAGTACATTTACTATATATATTTAAATAAATGTTATTTGTTTTTATTGTCAAAATACTTCAAATAATGTTTTAATTTATAGTTAATATCTGGAATTTTACAGGATTTTTGCAAGTTATTTAAAAAACATGATAATTACTATATATATTTTTTTACAGTTATTTCCTGTAAAATTAGGATATTTATTTACAGTGTACTTTAAAGGGGTCCTATCATGCAAAATGCACTTTTGTACGTCTTTTATACATGAATATGTGTCCCCGGTGTTCCAGGGAACTCACCAAGTGTCAGAAAACACAACCCTCTCTATTTTCCTCCATACCCAAATTTCTAAAAAAGGGGCTGCAACGGATCTGATAAAAACTGATCCAGATTTGAACACTGTCCTGACGTCAGGACGGTGGCGCTACGGCTATTGGGCCAACTCCACCAATCAGGAGGAGACAGCCACGGCCATTGCCGTTCGAAAGCGCTGGAGACGCTGTAGTACATATGCCAGGCCTGTAGATGGTGCTGTTCTCACTGAATCAGCCCTTGCTAAAACAGAGCTAAAAAATGTCAAATTGAGCAAAATTAGGCATGGCTAAAATGCATGATCTGTTTGGTATTTTGAAAAAAAAAAAGTATAAATATGCCTTATATAGGTATGGTCCTACACTATATTATTCAAATATAGCATGATAGGTCCACTTTAATTTCTGGTTTATTTCTTTATGATTTTATAAATTCAGATTCTGCAGTAAGGGATATGATCCTTCTTCTATTCTTCTTTCCAGTCCAGTTAATGATCTGTAATGAACACAATATTCAACACAATAGAATAATCAATGTGTTTCTGTTCAACACGCTAATAGCATGTCAGTGAACATGGAGGTCAATGGGCTTTCATTCAAATCTGCCCTGAGGTGCGTTCAAGTCCCTCTGTTGACCTCACAACGCTGATATACCAACAAAGTGTCACAAAAAAACGTGTAATAGCTACGTTTGTCCACAGGGCAAAAACGTAGTATATTTAAGCAATAGCTCACGACAGGCCGTGGTATATGGTCATTATATCACAGCTAAGGGGCGTGGTTCGGCCCGACGCAAAGCACAAAATCACAAATAACCCTCATTTTGTAAAAAAAAAACATGGAGCTCAAATAATCTTCGTAATATCTATCAAACTATGGATCCTACACATCGACTGGACGTAGATTATAAAAGTACAGTATACACTTCTCACTAGAAATGTAATCAAAAAGCATTTTAACGGCCAAACTATCCAACAATTTAGGATTTTCCACCAAAAATAAATTGGTTGCCCGCCATGTTTTTTTTTCTCACTGATAGATAGATAGATAGATAGATAGGTAGGTAGGTAGGTAGGTAGGTAGGTAGGTAGGTAGGTAGGTAGGTAGGTAGGTGGATGGATGGATAGATAGATAGATAGATAGATAGATAGATAGATAGATAGATAGATAGATAGATAGATAGATAGATAGATAGATAGATAGATAGATAGATAGCTAGATAGATAGATAGATAGATAGATAGAGGGATTATTTGTGAATATACTACGTTTTGCCCTGTGGACAAATGTAGCTATTACACGTTTTTTGTGAGACTGGGTTGGATATACAGACTAAAATATAAGCTCTTTTTTTTAGACAACTTTGATTCCTGTCTTGTGATTTGTTTTGACTTCCGGAGACCTTTTTTTACCCTTTATCTCGTCCATCGGCTGGTTTCCTGTGTGACGGCTGCACTTCCTGTCTGTGTGCAGCACCATCACACAGATAACACAGAATCGGCTTCTTTCTAAATGTTTATTTTTCTATTTCTGGGCGGCTTTCCTCCCTCTCCTTCTCCTTCCTCCTGCAGACTCCTTCTCTTCAAACACCGATCCGACCGAAGGGAAATAAACCCTCTGTTAGGACTTTTTGACCCACATTGTCTTTACAGAGAAGTACTTTTAGTAAAAGTACTAAAACACATACTCTGTTACAAGTCAAACTCATGCTCAAGATTTAGATTTAAGGTGCTTGAAGTATCTGCAGTTCGTAGAGGTACGTTTAACTCTTATAGAAGGAGAAGATTAACCTTTATTTATCGTTAATCACATTCAGTTTCAGTTACAAGGCATTGCACATAAGTAGAAAGAAACAATACTAGAATTTAAACATCTCAAAATAGAATTAAAGCAGCATTACAAAGTTGAAAATATACAGTAGACAGCAATCTATAAACTTTCACAAGATGATGACAATACAACATTATAATACAATACCTTCAAGGTGTGTCTTCATCTGTGAAGTAACTACAGCTCACATTCAGCCCCAAAAGCACACACACACACACACACACACACACACACACACACACACACACACACACATACCATGTATACATCACTTCAGGGGACATTACATTGACTTACATGCATTTCCTGGAGACTTATCCTAACCTTAACCCTAACCAAGTCTTCACCCTAAAATTAATGATTCCCCTCATGGGGACCTCCATTATGTCCCCATGAGGGAGGCGAGTCCCCACACCTAACTGTGTAAACAGATTTAGGTCCCCACAAGGATAGTAATGCTAGGCCACACATACCCACACACACACACACACACACACACACACACACACACACACATACACACACACACACACACACACACACACACCATATTTTGTGCATCTTTCACAAATAATAACTAAGAATGTTTTTCCTCCTGTTTCTCCCTCCATTGTCCCAACAATCACTTCCTGTTGGGGGGGGGGGGGGGCTCCACAGCAGAATCTCTGCAGAACATATGTGACGAGCTATTGTTCCTGCAGCAGCCTGTTTCCTACACACACACACACACACACACACACACACACACACACACACATACACACACACACACATACACACACACACACACACACACACACACACACACACACACACACACACACACACACACACCACACACACACAATAACACACTAACACGCATGTTTCTCACACCATCGTTCCCATCACTGCCTCAAGTTTCTTTTTCAACATAGCTTGTTCACTGAACACTGAGATGTGTTTTGGTGCGAAACCTCACATCAAAAGAGTCTCTTTTTAAATATACGATTGTTTAAGTTTTTTCTATATTTTATGAACATATAAATTAAAGTTCTGTATTTTTCATTTAGTTGAAAAGTCGCATTGTCTTTAGTTGTTTCCGTGTCATGTGACCCTGTGACTCTAAATCAATCCACTACTATAGACAGTATTACCACACTGGACAAATAAGACGCTCCTAATTTTATATGATTACATTAATACATTAGATGAGTCATTTTGGGGGTAACAATTGAATTAAAACAATAATTTAATTGTTTTTTATAATACTACCAAGAAAAAGGAATACAAACTAAAGTAAATACCTGATTGTGTATTTGTTAAAGAAGCCTGGACTCTCTGATGATGATATATTAAATGTTATATCTCCATACCATTTTAGAAGTGAAACCCCCTCCCCATGGTGCCAAAACGAGGCTAAATCTGCAGGTCAGTGTGTGTGCAGAGGTCACTGTGGTCCTGGGGGGGAGATGGAGGGTGAGGAGGGGGAGGTTTTCTCATTGTCTCCCCATCACCTCTCACAGGAAACAGAGGGTGAGTTACCGCTGTTTCTCCCCCTCTCCACTCCTTTCATTGTTCCTCTGCTGTCATCCAGCCTGAGATCCATCAGATAGTTTATTCCTTTAAAGAGTCCTCTCCTGCTGATGTTCAGGTGTATATCAGTATGTACTGTAGTGTCTCTACTTTAAAGAGTTCTCTCCTGCTGATGTTCAGGTGTATATCAGTACGTAGTGTCTCTACTTTAAAGAGTCCTCTCCTGCTGATGTTCAGGTGTATATCAGTACGTAGTGTCTCTACTTTAAAGAGTCCTCTCCTGCTGATGTTCAGGTGTATATCAGTACGTAGTGTCTCTACTTTAAAGAGTCCTCTCCTGCTGATGTTCAGGTGTATATCAGTATGTAGTGTCTCTACTTTAAAGAGTCCTCTCCTGCTGATGTTCAGGTGTATATCAGTACGTAGTGTCTCTACTTTAAAGAGTCCTCTCCTGCTGATGTTCAGGTGTATATCAGTATGTAGTGTCTCTACTTTAAAGAGTCCTCTCCTGCTGATGTTCAGGTGTATATCAGTATGTAGTGTCTCTACTTTAAAGAGTCCTCTCCTGCTGATGTTCAGGTGTATATCAGTATGTAGTGTCTCTACTTTAAAGAGTCCTCTCCTGCTGATGTTCAGGTGTATATCAGTATGTAGTGTCTCTACTTTAAAGAGTCCTCTCCTGCTGATGTTCAGGTGTATATCAGTATGTAGTGTCTCTACTTTAAAGAGTCCTCTCCTGCTGATGTTCAGGTGTATATCAGTATGTAGTATCTCTACTTTAAAGAGTCCTCTCCTGCTGATGTTCAGGTGTATATCAGTATGTAGTGTCTCTACTTTAAAGAGTCCTCTCCTGCTGATGTTCAGGTGTATATCAGTATGTAGCATCCCTACTTTAAAGAGTCCTCTCCTGTTGATGTTCAGATGTATATCAGTATGTAGTGTCTCTACTTTAAAGAGTCCTCTCCTGCTGATGTTCAGGTGTATATCAGTATGTAGTGTCTCTACTTTAAAGAGTTCTCTCCTGCTGATGTTCAGGTGTATATCAGTATGTAGTGTCTCTACTTTAAAGAGTCCTATATTTATATTTTTGTTTTTATTATTCTCATTTATTTTTGTTATATATATTTTTTAATTCTTTGTTTTCACTTATTATTGTAATTTATTACCGTACCATATTTTTTATTTCATACATTATTTAATTTGTAATCATATTTGTATTCATGTTTAAAAATCATTTTATTCATAGTTAGTATTTATTCATGTTTTAGTTTTTGTAGTATTTATTTTTGCTATATATATGTTTCTGTTATTGTTTGTTTTCACTCATTATTGTCATGTATTACTGTATTTCCATCCCACCTGCAGTACCCCTCTCTCTACACACAGAGCAGCAGCGCCCCCTGCGGCCGCTCCTCTGAACTGCAGTCACTGTTCCTCACAACAAAGATCCTCACAATGCGTTGCAGCACAGCCGACTGTGCAGAAACGGCGAGAAAAACGGTAGAAATGACGTCCCTTTTTTGTGTAATTTAGACCCATGTCTGCACATTTAATTGCTGCTCTCGGTCTCTCTGGATCTTCTTGCTTCTTGGTGACATTTTGCACAGCTTATATTTATTGTATTTATTAAAGGGGGCTCCACAGACCCGCCCCTTCCATCCACTGTCCTCCAGACACTGAGTCCAAGATGACGGCCATCAGCAGGACCACCAGGAGCAGAGCACCGCGTACAGGTGAGAACACACACACACACACACACACACATATTAAACACACACACACATACATTGAACACACACACACAGATGGAGAATGATCGATGAATGCAAATAAATGCACACATATTTGTATTTTTATTTCCTCTTCCGGGTGTTGTCCTGCTGGATCTCTGCACGCGGACTGATGTCTCATGGAATGTACCTTCAGATGATGCAGAGGTAAGACAAGTGTGTGTGTGTGTGTGTGTGTGTGTGTGTGTGTGTGTGTGTGTGTGTGTGTGTGTGTGTGTGTGTGTGTGTGTGTGTGTGTGTGTGTGTGTGTGATCCTCTTTCCTTCATCCTCCTCCCTTTGTTGACCTCTTTCTCATCACTGACATATTTTAATATATCTTTTATGTTTTTTATTTATTCATCTCTTATTGATTCTCGGTTTATAAAATCAGAAGCTGTTCATAACCAACTACTGAAATATATTTCGTGCAGTGAGTAACATGACTGACAGAAAACACATTTACAGTGAGTTTAATAATGCATTAACAGTCAATGACTCTGAGATCGCTCCGGCTTCGTCGCGCTCTGACTCTCCGTTCATAACTACATTATGTTACGTTTGGTTTTGGACGGTTGGTCGGACAGAAAGAGACATTTGAATGCATCACTTTGGGCTTTTGGGACTTTATAATCAACATTTTCCACATTCCCTTCAAATGTCTACTTTATCAAAGCTTGAACAAATGTAATGTTTAGTGACGATAATCAGATCAGATACAGGAGGAGCTAGAATCAGAGAATATTTGGAAAATTGCAAAAGAAAGGTAAGAAAATGATCAAAAATACCTGCAGATGACTTAAAGGTAGGGTAGGTAAGAATGGAGAAACCGGCTCGAGTGCACTAGAATTTGAAAATACACAACCGGAGAAAATCTGCCCCTTCCTTACAGAGCCCCTCCTCCAACACACACGAACGCGCACATGACCAATGAGGGCACGAGATAAGTTTGTGCACAGATGGAAGGCTGACAGGCAGGTAGGCCATCCAGTTATTTTAGCCGGGCCGGCTCAGATGATTGGTCGTGCTTTTTACAGTACTACGGCTTCCACAGATGATATTTATTTATGGATATTTTGTCAAAGCACTTCAGATATTCATTGCTATCTGGATGTTAAGAGCATTCCATGGAATATAACAACAAGTGTATCTCGAGCCGGTTTCTCAAACTCACCTACCCTACCTTTAAATTAGATCAGCTTTAACACATTTAGTGTAAAACTGCAAGACTGTAGGTCAAAAGGTCAGAGAAAAGGGATCAACTGTGTATTTATTGTGTAATAAATAATCCATGAAATCACCCCAAGTGGAGAAAGTGAGCCAAACTATTCCTCTGTAAGCTCTATCGTCCCAAATCAAATCAGAAATGTACTTTTTAAAAGATAAATTATCTTCATTCTATATCCTGGATCTAGATACAGAAATGTTCCTGTGTTTGGCTCCTCTCCTCTCCGCCTTCATTTGAGCTTCTTTATTTTGGGATGTAAAACAAACCGAAGTCCCTCGAGCATCCTCCATCCATCCTGAGTTCTCCCTCCGTGTTGCACGGTTAGTCAGAGGTTCAGACGCAGCGTGGTGTGAACCCACAGTCGGGATGTGTGTGGGATGTGTGTGAGATGTGTGTGAGATGTGTATGAAATGTGTGTGATATGTGTGTGATATGTCATGTGTGTGATATGTGTGAGATGTGTGTGGGATGTGTGTGAGATGTGTGTGAGATGTGTGTGATATGTGTGTGATATGTCATGTGTGTGATATGTGTGTGATATGTCATGTGTGTGAGATGTGTGTGGGATGTATGTGTGTGAGATGTGTGTGAGATGTGTGTGATATGTGTGTGATATGTCATGTGTGTGAGATGTGTGTGAGATGTGTGTGAGATGTGTGTGAAATGTGTGTGAGATGTGTGTGAGATGTGTGTGATATGTCATGTGTGTGAGATGTGTGCGGGATGTATGTGTGTGATATGTGTGTGAGATGTGTGTGAGATGTGGTGGTGAGATGTGTTGTGTGATATATGTGTTGTAGATGTGTGTGAGATGTGTTGAGATGTGTGTGAGTGATGATATGTGTGTGAGATGTGTGTGATATGTGTGTGAGATGTGTGTGATATGTCATGTGTGTGAGATGTGTGTGAGATGTGTGTGATATGTCATGTGTGTGAGATGTGTGTGAGATGTGTGTGATATGTCATGTGTGTGAGATGTGTGTGAGATGTGTGAGATGTGTGTGAGATGTGTGAGATGCGTGTGAGATGTGTGTGAGATGTGTGTGAGATGTCTGTGAGATGTGTGTGAGGTGTGTGTGAGGTGTGTGTGAGATGTGTGTGAGATGTGTGTGAGATGTGTGTGGGATGTATGTGTGTGAGATGTGTGTGAGATGTGTGTGGGATGTGTGTGAGATGTGTGTGAGATGTGTGTTAGATGTGTGTGATATGTCATGTGTGTGAGTGTGTGTGAGATGTGTGTGTATGTGTGTGAGATGTGTGTGAGATGTGTGTGAGGTGTGAGATGTGTGTGAGATGTGTGTGGGATGTATGTGTGTGCGATGTGTGTGATATGTGTGTGATATGTGTGGTGAGATGTGTGTGAGGTGTGCGATGTGTGTGGATGTATGTGTGTGAGATGTTGTGAGATGTGTGAGATGTGTGTGCCTGTGTGTGCGCTGTGTGTGCGCTGTGTGTGCCTGTGTGTGGGCTGTGTGTGCGCTGTCCTGGTGGGCTGTCTGTGGTCTGTGTGTGCGCTGTGTGTGCGCTGTGTGCGCTGTGTGTGCTCTGTGTGCGCTGTGTGTGCTCTTGTGTGCGCTGTGTGTGCGCTTTGTGTGCGCTGTGTGTGGCTGTGTGTGCTCTGTGTGTGCGCTGTGTGTGCTCTGTGTGTGCTCTGTGTGCGGTGTGTGCGCTGTGTGTGCGCTGTGTGTGGGCTGTCTGTGTGTGCGCTGTGTGTGCGCTGTGTGTGGGCTGTCTGTGTGTGCGCTGTGTGTGCGCTGTTGTGCTGCGCTGTGTGCGTGTGTGCGCTGTGTGTGCGCTGTGTGTGCTGTGTGTGGGCTGTCTGTGGTGTGCGCTGTGTGTGCGCTGTGTGTGCTCTGTGTGTCTCTGTGTGTGCGCTGTGTGTGTGCTCTGTGTGTGCGCTGTGTGTGCTCTGTGTGTGCGCTGTGTGTGCGCTGTGTGTGGCTAGTCTGTGTGTGCGCTGTTGTGTGCGCTGTTTTGTCTGCTGTGTGTGCGCTGTGTGTTCGCTTGTGTGCGCTTTGTGCGCTGTGTGCTCTGTGTGTCGCTGTGTTGCTCTGTGTGCGCTGTGTGTGCGCTGTGTGTGCTCTGTGTGCGCTGTTGTGTGCGCTGTGTGTGCTCTGTGTGTGCGCTGTGTGTGCGCTGTGTGTTGTTTTGTTCGCTTTTGTCTCCCGCCTCTTTTCCCCCTGCCCTGCCTTGTGGGCGCCCCTCCTCCGCTTTCCTCTCGTCTCCCTCCGTCTCGTCTCCCTCTCTTTTCGCCCGTTTTTACCGCGCTCCCTCCCTCCCCTCGCTGCTCTCCGTGCAGCATTATGAAAACATAGAAAGAACCTCAGGGCACGCTCTTCAATAAAACATGAAATGCATCATGGGTAATGTCCTACTAGAAGAAAAGGAGCTGAGGAGGAGGAAGGAGATCTGACCCGGAAGAACATTGTGATTTATTCTGACCTACATATCTCCACATCTGCACATGATGAGAGTATTTCTGCAGACAGAGATCACTACAGATTATACATCTCTCCGTGTTGCTCTCTCTCTCTTAGAGTTTCATGTGATCAGGGATTAACATTCCTCCAAATGCAGCATAACGTGATTTAAATACGGCAAAATATACATGGAATAAAACTGGAAAACATGGATAAAATACCGTCATTTATGCAAAGAGAAAAATATATAATAATAGAGAGAAAATAGAATGAAATAGAAAACAGAGAATGCATGACATAACAAATATTTAAAATATACAACCCTTTAAATTAGACATTAAATAATAACAATTACATTTACAAGTGATTAATAATAATTATAATAGATGACTGATTTAATGTACGTTTGTTGTTGTTGTTTACAGGAGAAAGACTACGTTGGTTTCGCCTCGCTGCCCAACCAGCTGCACAGGAAGTCGGTGAAGAAAGGGTTCGACTTCACGCTGATGGTGGCCGGTGAGAGGAGGGTCTTTCTGGGAGGGGTTTAATCCATGGTGTCCACTGACTGCATGCAATAACTCCTTAGTGTATTCACAGCAGTCCTGCACACTTTACTGCACTAATCATTAAGGGTCAGAGAGCTTCATTCATCGAATCGGGATGAAGGGATTTTGTGACAGTAACTTCATTTTAGAATGAAATACATTTAAATGTAATCTAATTTAATGTATTTCATTGTATTTTATTATATTTTTATTATATTTATGTTATTTCATTGTATTTTATTATATTTATTTTATTTATTATATCTATGTATTTGTACTTGTTGTATTTATTTTTTATTTAATTTGATTTAATGTATTTATTTAAAATTGTTGCATTTAATTTGATTATATTTTCATTTATTTTAACTTATTGTATTTTATTATATTTTAATGTATTTTATTTTATTGTATTTTATTATATTTTTATTTTTATTTTATATATATATAATTGTTTTGTATTTAAAACAAAACCAAATGTTTAAGTCTCAAGCATGTCTTCCCCACTGAAAACCCCATGCTATAATCTTTCTGTCTGCAACATGCACATTCATGAATCTCTCTGTTCTGAAACCCTGCAGCTTTCCTCACCTCTTCCTCCTCCTCCTCCTCCTCCTCCTCCTCCTCCTCCTCCTCTTCCTCACGTCTCAGTTTTCACACGTTTCTCCTGTGAAACTGAGACGCTGCTAAAACACTAACGTTCATCTGAAGGAAGGAAATGAGTCACCAAAGCTGTCCTTATTTAATTTAATTACGCTTTCAGTCCTGATCAGCTGATTTTCAGACAGGTTGTTATAGAGATGG